>NW_006408767.1:3185041-3185850 GCF_000296735.1 Chrysochloris asiatica | reverse complement strand
GTAAACAATGATGTATGCACAACCTTGGAACAACAGGGCTTTGGGATACAGGGATTGAGGCACGGTTTGAAAGGGTAAAAGAGAGGAATGAATAATGTTAAGATGCTTGGCTGTCTTTTAAATCTTGGTTTCCCTTGCCTACCATTGTGAAATAGACACTTGGGGGGTGGGGAGGAATAGCCAAGAAACATCACAATAGAAAGCTTGTAAATCTGTCTTCAGCCTGTAACTGATTGGAATACCTTAAAGGGGGCTAGAAATTACCCAGTGAAAGAGACCTCCTGTGCAGCTTTTGCAATGCAGAAGACCACAGGTGGAAACCAGAATCCCATCCAGAATTGTCTGAGGTGGGAAATGTCCACAGGAAAGAGTAGACCAACCGGCTAGAAGAACAAAAAGATACTTCGTGAAGAAAGACCACCAGGAAAAATCAGAAACAATAATAGCAGTATGACTGATTACTACAAGAACAAGTGCCCAAGAGTCCCCTCTGAGCAAACTCCCTTTCAAGACTAAAACTCAAGGGTAAAAAAACAGCAATGAAGCTGCAAGCTAAGCCCTACAACGTTCAACAGACTCCTGTGAAGCTGGGTGGAGATCTGGTTGGCCAGCAGTGTGGCAAGCAAGACCTGGGGACTCTTCAGCTCAGAGTCAGTGACATAGCCACAGAGCACTAGAGTGGAGAGTGAAGCGTCCAGCTGATAAGAGAGGACATATGCATAAGAACACCCACACTTGCAGATAATACCCACTTGACCTGGCTTCAATGACTGGATGATCACAGTTCAACTAGTAGAAAGAAGACAAAA
>NW_006408767.1:3171165-3183501 GCF_000296735.1 Chrysochloris asiatica | reverse complement strand
AAAAAAAAAAAAAAATACTACCAAAATGTGAAGCTATTATTTCCCAACATAATCTTCCCATCTAGGTCTATACACTTCTGAAGGGTTAGCGATGAGCTGAAACCAACTCGACAGCACTTAAACTCTTCCCTGAAAAATTCTGCAGTCTTCACAATTTATACCACAGTAAAAAGGCAGTTTTGGCATCCTCAAGAGACTCAAATCACGTTGCTTTTAAATGTTGAATTTTTAGAACAAAAATGGAGTAAGTCAGGTTTCCCAATGAAAGTTTCGTAAAACAGCCCTTGCTAGCCTGGGGGAACAAGCAGATGCTCTGTCATGATTGAAAAATTCCTCAACACAACATTCCTGTTTTGCCCTCATCAATGTCATTTTCAATTTTCTAAAAAAAAACTTAAGACCCCATGATAGTCCTGCATTCTTCAAGAAAACTTTTCAAGATGATTCCTGAGGAACCCCCAGTACAGTCACCATAATCTAAGATGACTTTTCTATATTAGGACTTCTGGTGTGGCGCTGTGGATCAGCACTGGACCGTGAACCACAAGGTTGGCAGTTCAAAGCCACCAGTTGCTCCTAAGAAACCCTATTCAGGATCGCTATGAGTCAGAACCAACTCAACGGCACTTAGCAACAACAAGCTGATGCCCTCAGAAGCCCCTGTGTGACTGGACCTTTTCTCCAAAGTCAGCCTTTGTTGTTGTTGTTGTTGTTAAGTGCCTTCGAGTCGTTTCCGACCCATAGCGACCCTGTACAGGGTTTCCGAGGGTGTAAATCCTTACGGGAGTAGAAAGCCTCATCTTTCTCCCGCGGAGCGGCTGGTAGTTTCGAACCGCTGACCTTAAGGTTCGCAGCCCGATTCGTAACCACTACGCTACCAGAGCTCCTTCAAAGTCAGCCTTATGAGACTACTAAATATATTACTGAGAAAACTAGTCTGCAGCCATCCACCAATTGCAGACATGTTTTAATAAGCTGTATGTGGAATATAAGGAGCTCTGATAATGTAGTGGTTACGAATCGGGCTGCGAACCTCAGGGTCAGCAGTTCGAAGATACCAGCTGTTCTGCGGGAGAAAGATGAGGCTTTCTGCTCCCATAAAGATTTATAGCCTTGGAAACCCTGTGCAGAGTTACTATGAGTCGGAACCGACTCCACTGCACATAACCACCACCACCTCAGACTATTTCGGAATGTTTAGCCACTGAAAACCTATGAATAGCAGTGAAACACTGTCAGCTAGCACTAGGTGGAAGGCGGGCAGTTACTAACTCAAAGGCACTTAACTACAACAATGCATGAATAAATAGATGTTTACAAAATGAGATATTAGGCAAAAAAAAAAAAAGGATATATATATATACATGGATGAACCTGGAAAACATTACTCTAAATGAACAAAGCCAGTTCCCAAAGGCCACATTGTATGATTTCATTTCTATGAAACTTCCAGCATAGGAAAATTCATAGAAACAGAGGTAGATAGGCGGTTACCAGAATGACTGCTAATGGATACAGGTTTCTTTGTGAAATGAGAAAAATAAGTATGTATAGATATAATCCATATGGAGAACAAAATAGCATTCAGCACAGGTGAGCAATAATTACAAATGCAAGCTCGGATTACTTTCTTCCAGTGAGCAATCAATGAAACTGAAAAAAAAAAAAAAATGAAGTAATTTCACAATTCAGTACAGGAATATCTTCACCACAAGTATACAACATCACAACATTTATTAAGCAGCTGAACATACACTGTCACCTACTGGTAAAATTTTCTACATGGCAAATAATGTTTTCATTTTTCCAGTGAAATGCTTGGGAAACACAGGACAAATTAAAAATAGTAAATGGAAACACAAGAACTAAATAAAAATTTCATTGGAAAAGAAATGCAATTAAGTAATTTTTGCTGAATTTCCTTATATCAAAAGACCTTCAAAGTTGTTTCATTTTCTTACAATACTTCATATTTCCACGGTCCCATTCCTCTTGAGAACCTCAGAGTTTTATATATGGCCAACCTTTTGATTATGATGTAACAGTAAACTAGATAAATGTTCTCTGTAATAAGATTCTAGTAAAAGATGTACCAGATTTTATTTAAACAGTTACTTGATGCCACAACTTAAGTGCAGGTAACTCCTACCATGGGATTACTTTGTTGCCATAGAAACAATAGAATGTAATGAGAAGAGTACATGGGGCAACAACCTCCACTCCAAATAACAACAACAACAAGAAAACCCATCACCAAAACTCAAAATATAAATGCACTGCTTCAAAGCCAGCTGGAAGGAGTGATAGGTGACATGTCCTTAAAAGCTTTTAACAGTAAAAATTCCATGAAAAGTTGTTTAGGAAAAGAGTTGTATTAACTTATCAAAAAATTATATGTATTTTTAAATCTGCTAAGGAGTCCTTGTGGCACTGCAGGGTAAATTCTAGACTTCTAACCACAAGGTTGGCAGTTCAAACCCACCAGCTACTCCATTAGAGAAAAGGTGAGGCTTTCAGCTCCAGCAAAGATTTAGTCTCAAAAACCCTATAGAGGGTTTACTAGGATTCGGAATCAACCTGATGGGAGTGGTTAGGGTTTGTTTTATTCACCTATTTGGTAATTCTAGAAGATCTGGTAGCGTAGTGGTTATAAGTCAGACTGCAAACCTCAAGGTCAGCAATTTGAAACTACCAGCTGTTGTGTGGGAGATGATGAGGCTTTCTGCTCAGGTAAAGATTGACAGTTTTGAAAACCCTATACAGGGTCACTATGAATCGGAACCAATTCCATGGCACACCAACACCATTGGTAATTCTATCAACCTTTTTTTTTTTTTTTAAAGAACATTTGAAAGTCCAGTACTACACTAATCATAACAATAGTTATTTGAAAGTAAAAACTAATTTGGCACAATGACAAATATTCTACTAGTGAAAGTTGTTGTAAAGTGTCATCACGTCATTTCTGACTCATAGCAATCCTGTACAGGGCTTTGGAACAGCTGGTGGGTTTAAACCGTGACCATGTGGTTCTCTGTCCAGTGCTTATCCTACAGCGCTACACCAGCAGTCCAGTCAAAGTGGTATACGATATTTAACTTATTGTTTCTATTTGACTAATTTTATATGATTCTCCTGGTGTGGCGCTATAGATTAGCAATGGACTGCAAACCACAAAGTCAGCAGGTCAAACCCATCAGCTGCTCCTCAGAAATTCTACACAGTTGGAAAGGACTCGACAGCACTTAACCACCACCCCCAATCTGGAGTCCTGGTGTGGTGCTACAGGATAAACATTGGACCGCTAACCACAAGTTCCGTGGTTCAAACCCACCAGACACTGCTTGGAAACTCTATACAGGGTCACTATCAGTCAGAACTGATTGGACAGCACTTAACTCCCAATCTAATTTCTCTAGTGTAGCACCATGTTCAAGCTAACATGTCAATCCTGAGAATCTGAGCACAATAAGTCTCTGAAGAGTAGCTAGTAAATGGCAATCAAGGAATTACTTCCTTTTATAGTACTGCTGTGGCACTGTAGGACAATGTCAATTTCAACAGTAAGGTGGGCGGTTCAAACACACTAGTTGCTCCTGGGAAACCCTATTCAGAGTCACTATGAGTGAGAATGTACTTGATAGCACTTAAAAGCCTCGGAATCCCTATGCTGGGGGTCACTTTGAGTTGGAACTGATTCCATGGCTGTAAATCTTTACTGGAGCAGACAGCATCCTCTTTCTCCCATGGAGGAGCCACTGAGTTTGAAATGCCAACCTTGCTTATCTTACATGGCTCCTACTGAAGAACTATGGAGCAGTTTTCTGAACACATGTAGTTACCACGAGTTGAAATAGTCTCCACTGCAGAGTAATGTACTGGACCAAAAGGATTGTTTGAGTCACAAGGTTGGTGGTTCAAACCCAACAGCTGTTCCTTGGGAACCCTATACAGAGTCACTATGAGTTGGAATTGACTTGATGGTACTTAACAAACAGTACTTTAAAAGCAGACGAGTAAATAAAAACAGGGAAAAAGCAGCAAGAACTGTGACTCAGGCTTCAAATAAATTGGATCCTGGTTTCCATATTAGTATTTGGGGAGCCAACTGTTGGGCAACTTTAAAGTCTCAATTTGATGTAAGGTATGGCTGTAGTTGTATGGCTTTCATCTATCTTTCTCCCATATATACTTAAGATTTTGCATTGTATCATACAAGAGTCATCATCTATATGAAGCCTGGCACCTCATCTTTCCACACAAGCTTTTCTTATCCTTTGATTCTTTCCTTATTCTTATGATGCTGTGTCCCCCACCCCCACCCCAAGCACACTGATGCAGAGAGATGATAAAATGAGTAAGCACGTTGTAGCTACTCCCGGTCAAAGAGCAGAGACACTGGCGTGGAAAATGGGGTGAGGAAGCAGAACAGAAAAGCATAGCTTGGGTATTCATCTAATAAATTGAAGTTACAAGCTTTCCTATCACATTCTTGTTACCCCTTCCTGCTGTCACTAGACTTGAAACTTTCCTTTTCTTCTTAGAAACATGAAATAGTGGTAGTTGTGCGCACCCGAGTACATTCCTACTCATAGTAACCCTACAAAGGGTTTTCGAGGATGTACATCTTCACCGGAGTGGAAAGACTCATCTTTCTTCCAAGGAGCTACTGGTAGATTCCAACAGTTGACCTTGCTGCAGTTAGCAGCCTAGTTTGTACTCCACTGGTAGCGTAGTGGTTATGAATCGAGCTGCGAACCTTAACGCCAGCAGTTCGAAACCACCAGCCGTTCCGCGGGAGAAAGATTAGGCTTTCCGCTCCCGTAAAGATTTACAGCCGCGGAAACCCTGTACAGGGTCGCTATGGGTCGGAACCGACTCGAAGGCACTTAACAACAACAACAAAACACTAAAATAGAACCCTGTACAGGGGTTTTGCTGTCTGGCGCTGTGGGTTAATGCGCCAGACAGCAAAGTCATTTGAAATACAAGAGCAGTAGTTCAAGCTCACCAGCTGCTCCTTGGAAACCCTATACAGGGTCGCTATGGGTCAGAATCGACTCGATGGCACTTAACAACAACAAACACTAAGGTAATTTCTCCAGGTTGCTGGTTATCAAAATAAAGCCTCAATCGGAAGCACTGCTAATTTGAGCCGTTTTATCACAAGCTAGGAAATGATTCTTTATAGACACCCTGTCTACTCCCCACCCAAACCACAGACTACCTCTGTTCTCCAAAAAGGCAACTGCCAGGAACAATTTCAAATGTATGCCAATCTCTGGAGGAAAAAAAACTTTTCAATCACTTCACTTTTAACAACCTGGTTACAAGAACCTGACCTTATTTTTTTCCTGAAAAATATAGGACACCGAAAGGTCTGCAATTTCTTTTCCTCTACTTTCTACTCTGGCCGCTGACAGTATCTACCAACGAGGTATCTTCATAAAGATCTTTTAAAAGTTTCTTAGATAAAAAAACTCGCCCTCGGTAGTCAAACATTATTAAGTCCCTACCTGTCTTTAAAAGGTTAATCTTCACCACAGACAGCACCCAAAGTGCTGTTTTTGTTTTTCAGTTTTTTGTTATAATTCCAAAATACTTTAAAAAAAAAACTACTATTAGCAATGATCCAAAGAGCTTGCAGGTAAAAGGTTAAGAGAGACAGGTGTGATTCCTTCCTTTTCGGAGCGCCTTGCATCAGAGTCCCGCAGAGTAGTGGGTGGGGGAAGGCAGCCTACCCCCGCCTTAGACTTGCACCAGAACAGCCTCGATCTCCTTCCTGCCCAGCATTCCCTCCAGACCCCCCACGTCTAGCACGCCTACCTCCTCCTTCGCTACAAGCCCACTGCCACCGCAGACAGCCTCCGGCCATCTCCGGCAGCCACCTGTCCGCCCGCCCGGACGGCGCCACCCCACAGTCGCCTCGTGCCCAAGAGCCCTAGGTCAGTGCCGCCCGCGCCCCTGCCGCCACCGGCCACTACCTTCACTCAAAATGGTGGGCCCGCGGGCCGCCAACTTACGAAACGCGCGGTGTGGTCGGCCCGCCCGCCCGCCCGCCCGCACACAGCGGCGCTGGCTCCAAACTTGGCAGGCCCGACAGGCCCAAGGAATCGCCCCGCCTGGCAGCACTCACCCACGGATCGGTAGCCCAGGATAGCGATCTTACGGGACTTGGACTGCGGCATCTTCTCAGCCTCCCAGGCCCGCCGAACTTCACCACCCGCGGCGGCGGCTCGTGCTGCTGCTGCTGCTGCTGCTGCTGCTGTGGGCGGCGGTGGGAGTCACATACAGGGCGCGGCGGTAGCTCTCGTGCTCTCCCCTACCCGGCCCTCACTCCAACCGCCCGGAACTGACCGTGCGCCCCGCCCCGCCTTGTGCACACGTGACCACCCTCAGTGAGCCCCTAGCCCCGCCACGACAGCCGTCACTGCGCCCCGCCCCGCCCGCCCCCTCCTGAAAAGTCAGGCGGCTGCGTAAGGGGTGCGCTTTACTTTCAAGGGAAAAAAAGAATGCAGATTTTGCCCCGAAAAGTCACGACTTAAACTCGCTGCGTCATTACCCTCCCACCGTCTTCCGCCGCTTACTAATTACGCCAGCTCTTCCCAAGCGCTGATTGGCCACCTCCCGCTCCCTCCCCCAGCCATTGACGCTACGGAAACTCTCTCACCCATTGGGAGCAGAGGAGAGGAGGAACGAGAGGTGTGGCTGCGGCTTGACCAGGAAGCCGCCAGCCTTGGAGCTAAAAATAAACGTTGGCTGCAAACGTGCTGCTGTGCGCCACCGAAGTTGGAAGGTTTTGAAACTTGGAAAAGTAGCTCGGTGATGGCGACCGAAGCACGCTGAGGGTCAGCGTGGCGGGAAAGACGACTACAGGATGACTCGCATGGATAACCATTTGGCACGGGCCACGGCCACACAGTCTTGTGGGTTGGAAGGTTGGCAATCCGTCATCTGTGTTTTCTCTCATTTTTCGATCATTTTACCAATTTAGCCTGCATTTGAGGATCTCGGTGGTGACTACGCGTCCACCAAGATTGAAGGACCGCGAAAATAATGAATGGATTCTGCTTTAATTCAAAATGATAGAAATTTAAGTGTGCACCGCAGTCGCAGATGCTGATCGCAGCCCAACTGTCGTGTGGGAGTTAGCACCTCTTCCAAGAAACAGTTGTTCTTGTTATGTGCCGTGAAGTCGGTTCCGATTCATAGTGACCCTGTACAGGGTTTCCTAGGCTGTAAATCTTTACAGGAGCAGAAAGCCTCATCTTTCTCCCGCGGAACAGCTGGTAGTTTCAAACTGTTGACCCTGAGGTTCACAGCCCGATTTGTAACCACTACGCTACCAGAGCTCCTTTCAAGAAATAGTAGCCGTGTTTTAAAAGTCAACAACAACAACAAAAAAGTGCTGAGTTGATTCCCACACATAGCCAGACCGTATATAACAGTGTTGCTATTTAGTGCCGTCGAATTGTTTCCGACTCATAGAGACCCTGTATAGGGTTTGCCAAGAGCAGCTAGTGGGTTTGAACCTAGAGCTTATGCTACCAGTGCCACACCAGAACCCCATATGACAGAGTAGAATTACCCAAAGGGTTTCCAAGATGAATCTTTATGGGCTGAACTGCCACATCTTTCTTCTGTAAATAGCTAGTAAATTCCAGCTACCGGCCTTGAATAGCAACCAAACGCTTCAGCCACTGTGCCACCAGGACTCCTATTAATTTTAAACACTTGTGTGGAATACAGTAGACATGTTATTAAAAAGCGGTTACCCTGAGGCACGTTAAAGAGGAGACATGCAGAGTGCACCCAGAAGAGTAGCTGGGCCCTGAGACCCTGGAGATAGGGAATTGTCCCAACAAGGAATTTAGAGAGCTGGGCTCCAGTGTTGAAGTTACAGTTGTTATAAATTGTTCTCAACTATTCATATATTGCCATTAAATTTGCATTAAATGTGCTAATCACATTTCTGGGCTGTGAAGTTGAAATGAAGCAGTTAGTCTTCCTTCCTAGGCCAGCAAACCTCTGGAGCAGAGGACTTCTTCCTAAAAGCTTGTGAGACATTTCCTAGGGATGCCTGGCAAGAGCCCGGAGGTGAATGCATTGCAATAAAACGGATAATGGCTTGTGCTAGCATAGTCTAGTTTAAATATGTTTTTCACATGTGCCTTAGCTGTGGCATTTAGCCAGTCGTTCATAGGCCACTGAAAGATATAATTAAATATAGCTGTTTCGGGCATATTCTCTATTGGTTCATTATCCCATGTGAAAAGTTGTCTCCCTACATATCTGTCTCCAGGTAGTTTCTCCCATTGGTGTGCAGGGCAGTTAAAAATAATTTTTTTTAACCTTGTTTCGTTTTAAAAATAAAATCCAACTTTACAATTTTTTTATAATTGACCATGGTCCCCTCACTAGATGAGGTGGATAGAAGATGGCTATATGTTAGGAATGGTACATGAAGCCTCCTGGTAGCACTACCACATCAGAGAGGGTAAACAATTCTGTCTTCACTGTTAAGCATTCAAAATAGTTTAATATATCACTATGAGGAATTACAGAATATATTACCCGTTTTGGCTGTTGTGTACTGTAGAGTCGATTCCAACTCATAATGACCCTGATGCAGGTTTCTGAGAGTGACTTGGTAGATTTGAACTGCCAACCATATGGTTACCAATCCAGTGCTTATCCTACAGCTCCACACCAGGGCTCTATTACCTAGGTCTTATTAAACCAAACCTACAAAATGGTTATTTGGCCTTCAAAGATGTCCATCAAAGAAATTTTGAGTTAATGAGAATAAAAGCTCAATGTAAGCATATAACATAAATGGCAGAACTGACAATTCTTCCTCAGTCAGTTACATCAAAAGGTGCACATAATAAAAAACAGTAATCACTGATAAGAGGGGTATTTAAAATATTCATTTATAATTAATGATAATAGTGATAGATTATCATAACATTGCTAGATTACCTTGAAATATTGTTTAATGATATAACAAGTATCCCTTACAAACAGCAACATATTTAAAAATTGTGATGCAGTGAATTATTTAATATAGGCCCCTCTGGCTATCATCTTTGTGATTCCCGCAAAATGTTTGGGACTACAAGGAGATTGAACAGCCTGCTAAACATGCAAATAAGGTAATGGAACCCCTGTGGGGGTAGGACCATGCAAATAAGGAATCCTAACAAGGACATTGGTCAGTTTGCCTTCTGATAAACTTAAAATGAGCCATTCCAGATGCAAGAAGGCAAGACCTCCCTACCATCAGAGGAAGAGCTGAGAGTGAAGTGTGCCCTTTCCACCTGTACTCCCTAGGCCAAGAACCTTGTAGTTCCTGAAAATAGAGCTGTAACACTGGAGACACCAGGAGAGGACAAGCAGCAGCAATAACATAACCAGGAGACAGGAGCCAAGGCAGCTACAGTGGGCATACCAGCCCAAGGAGAGAAAGATGTGAGCACTATTGGGCCTGAGATTCATGGGTAGAGTGGGGTGCCTGCAGGTACCTGTTAGTGGAGTGAGGCTGCTGACCACCCATGGAGCAAAAGAACTTAAAGGCTTTGGGCTGGAAGCTTGCTGGCAGAGTGTGGTACCTTCAGACACGTATTGGCAGAGCCAGAAGAGCCTTGTAACACTTGTCCAAGTAGGACAGAGGCCAGGCTGAGAGAGGAGTCTGTCCTCAGGGGGCCAAGAGGAGTCCTGCATTAAATAAGGGAAGCTTTGCCTACATGCTTCCTGATCCTGATTCTGAGTTATAACCTGTTACTTCCCTAATAAATTCTTAATTGTGAGTTTGTCTGAATTCTGTGTGACCATTTCAACAAATTGATGAACCCAGCAGAGAAGTGGAGAGTGCTATGTGAGGACTTGCTGTTAGAAATGGTAAAAAGGTTGAAAAAGAGGAAGTATATCTGATTTGCTCCTCATAGGAATCAACCTGATGTTGGTCTTGATTCTCCTTCCCATTTTAAAGTTAGGGGGTTTCGATACCACCACACCATTTTTACAAAAATTAAGCATCTAAACACAAATACAGACTTATCAAATATTTAACTTTTTTTATTATGGAAAATTTTAAACAGGTATAAAAGAAGGGGTGCTCTGGTGGTACAGTGGGTTAAGCATTAGACTACTAACCTGGTAGTGCATGGTTTGAACCCTATGACAAAATGACTCCAAACATCCCTTCCACCACACTTGCTTCTCCTTATCTGGGTTTGAGAATTCATTTCAATGGCCACACAGAACTCCAACAGCATACTCACAGTTGTAGGGTTTCTGAGGGATGGAAGTGTTCAGAGCACGGTTCTTTCATTCAAGACAGCCTCTCTTCTGCTGTGCCCACAGGAAGGACCCTCTCTGACCCTTGGCCTGGGCTTTACTCTGCTTAGGCAGTTACAAAGCTTTTTTAAGGCTGTTGAAAAATGTCCACAGGAGACACCATAAGCCTCAGTCTGAAAGCATTTGGCCCTAGTTCTGTGGGTCAGCAAGCTAAACTCCCCCAACTAAGTGCTTGATGACACACTATTCTGCGTGTAAGTCCCCTGCCCAAAGCAGCTTATAGCTTTACTTGCTCCGTACACTGAGAAGCCCACAGCTGTCTTGTGCTGTCTCTTGTTTTCACTGTTGCTATTCCTCTGTAGGAGTCCTGGTGTGGCGCTGTGGGTTAATACGCCAGACTGCAAGGTCAACGGTTCAAGCTCACCAACTGCTCCTTAGAAACCCTATACAGAGTCGCTATGAGTCAGAATCAACTCGACAGCATGTCACAACAACATTCCTCTGCAACTCTTCCAGTATCACTGCTTTCTGTCCATGAGTCAAGAAGAGCCAATGCCCAGGGGTCCTGGCATCCAAAGGACACATTCTACTCCTGGCTTTTCTTTGAGGTTCCCTCCCTGTTTCTAAGATGACTCATTTTAAACCCATATTAGAGTCTCAAGTTTTACAATCAAAATTAACTGTTTACAAGCACAACTGAATCCTATCCCATCAGCATCTTCTCCCACCTGTTCTTACCCAGATCCATCAGGGGAAAGTAGTTAGGTGGAAGTTATGAAGACTGGTTAGAAGAACCATATGATGTAGTTCACTAAACTGCAACCACCCCTGGATCTTTTATACATGATGGATTAACTGTCCCCATATCATTCCAACTGTAAGCACACCCGTAAAAACTTGTAAGCTAGCCACTTCATGTCTTTATCTCCTCCCATTTTAGATATCTTATTTCTAAATAATTTATCCCTATCAACCCAGTGGATTCCTGGTGTGGTGCTGTAGGATCAACATTGGACTTTGAACCACAAGATAGGGAGGTCAAACACACCTTCTGCTCCTCAGAAACGCTATACAAGGTCACTGTGAATCGGATCAGATTCAACGACACTGAACAAGAACATCATCAACGCAGTACTCTAAGAAGACAAACGTATTTCTTTCTGTAATCTTCATTCTATTTGGAACTATCCAAAGGCAAGCCATCAAAATAGAAATTTACACCAACTCACAGTATCAAACATTTCTTTTGGTTGCATTCTTGTCAATTCAACCTAGACACCCTTGCTAGGTCAAATGAGTACCAACTGCAAGCTTAGAAGTCGACAAACACTTCCTTTCATTTCAGACAGGCTGACCTCTTCACTCTCAGCCCTTGCCTCGAGCTAGGTTGGTGCCGTTGGCTTGGGAGTCTACATAACTCCCTAAACTTCAGACCAACCACCCCTTCCTCTTCTCTCTCAACTTGTATTGTCATTGCTCTATTTGCCCCCATTTCCACTCATCAAGTGGACCCAGATGGTGACTAGCTAGCATAGCTAAGTCTGCTCACCAACTTCTTTTAACTTTCAGTCCTAGAATGCCATTTTCTCTGATGGGCACAAACTTTTACTGCCTCTGTGCATCCAATGGCAAACTGCTTGCTCTAAATTCAAAATGCCAGTCTTTTTTCTTTTTTTTGCATGCCTTCCCTTTAAACATAAATCATATTCTCTCAGCATTTTGGATAGGTCGTATGTCTTTTCAAATATGAAATTTCCTGACTCTGAAGATTCTTCCTAGGGCTCAGGTTTCCACCTAATACCCCATGCTCTATACACCAGGCTCCTGGTTTAAAATAATAAAGAAAAACGTGGCATCAGGATTGGAGGAAGACTCATTAACAACCTGCGATATGCAGATGATACAACCTTGATCACTGAGAGTGAAGAGGACTTGAAACATTTACTTATGCAGATTAAAGAGCACAGCCTTCGATATGGATTACATCTAAATGTCAAGAAAACAAAAATCCTCACCACTGGACCAATAAACAACATT
>NW_006408767.1:3168691-3170543 GCF_000296735.1 Chrysochloris asiatica | reverse complement strand
CAACAACAACAACATAGGTAGCGTAGTGGTTACAAATTGGGCTGCTAACCTCAGGGTCGGCAGTTCAAAACTACCAGCTGTTCCGCAGAGAAAGATGAGGCATTCTGCTCCTGTAAAGGGTCACTATGAGTGCAGGGTCACTATGAGTCGGAACATACTCCATGGCACTTAACAACAACAACATTCCTTCTGGACAATGCCTAAATCCCCCTTTATCATATCCAATCAACTATAGGCTAATAAACTTTCTGTAATCAACATGCCCAACAACCATTTCCATTATACATATGCATATGGCCTAAGGCCTCTGTGGCTGGAAGGGTAGTAGACCCAGGCCTCCCCTTCAGTCATTCTCTTGCCTGGCTTTTGCCTCAGGTGTGACTTCAGTAGCTGCTTAACATCTCTTACATTCCTTTCAGCTATTTCTGGTAACCACATTCAAAGTAATTAAGAATCAACAGTTTTCACTTGCCAGGTGGCTTCTACTGTCTCTTGCCAAGCCCTTATGCTTCAAATGAGACTGAAACTAGTACAATGGATCTTACTCCTGATGCCAACTGTGAACAACAACAAAAATCACCAATTATCCCTACACCTCACTCTACTCCTTAGCTGAGTTTCATAATGCATTACAACGACCACACGGAACTCAGACAGCATACTCACACTTGTGGGGTTTATGAGGGATGTTAACAATTTATGATTCAGGGCCAAAAGTGTTCAGAGCACGGTTCTTTCATTCAGGACAGCCTTTCCTCTGCTGTGCTCACAGGAAGAACCCTCTCTGGCTTGGCCTCTCCCTGCTCTGGCCGTACAGCTCTTTTGGGGCTGCTGAAATTGTCCATAGAACACACCACTCCACCATAAGCCCCAGTCTGAAAGCTCTCAACTCTAGCTCAGTAGGTCACCAAACCTAGTTCGCTTGTATTTGCCTGAGACACCTCACTCTCTGTAAGCAAGCCAGTGCTCAAAGGCACTCAGTTTTACTGGCTCCATGGACTGAGAATCCCACAGCTCTGTCTTATACACTGGCTTATGGCTCTGCTATTGCTGCTTCTCGGCCACTCTTCTGTTACATCTCCAGTGTCACAGCTTTCTGTCCCTGAGTCAAGGAAGTTCCATGTGTAGGGATCTCAGTGTGCCCAAAGGATCTCAGTGTGACCAAAGACACATTCTATGCCTGGGACTTCCTCTTGGATGATAGCAAGATTCCTCCCTCCTTTTCTGAGATGACCATTTTAAACCTACATTAGAGTCCCAAGTTTTTACAATCACAAGTAACTCTGTTAACAATTATAATTGAACCATATCATCCTATCAACATCTTCTCCCACCTTTTCTTAACCCAGATCCACGAGGAAAAAGTAGTTAGGTGGGAATTACAAACACTATGGCTTGAAGAGACTTATAAAGTAGTTCTATAAACTACAAACCCAACAGTTGCTCCATGGGAGAAAGATGAAGCTGTCTGTTTTGTAAACATTTACAGCTTCAGAAGGAAAAGATCAAAATGGATGTCAGAGGAGACTCTGAAACTTGTTCTCCAGCATAGAGAAGCTAAAGCAAATGGAAAAAGTAAAGAGATTCAAGAACTGAAAAGAAATTTTCAAAGATCAGCTCGAGAAGATAAAGCCAAATACTATAATAAAATATGCAAAGATTTGATTTAGAGTTAGAAAACCAAAAGGGAAGAACACGGTCAGCATTTCTCAAGCTGGGGGAACTGAAGAAAAAATTCAAGCCTCGACTTTCCTTATTGAAAGGTTCTCTGGGCAAATTGTTGAATGATACAGAATGCATCAAGAAAAGATGGAATACACAGAGTCATTGTACCAAAAGGAAATGGTTAATG
>NW_006408767.1:3166095-3167736 GCF_000296735.1 Chrysochloris asiatica | reverse complement strand
TAATGAGCACTCTGGCTGCACTTCTTCCAAAACTGATCTACTGGTTCTTTTGGCAGTCCATGGCACTTTCAACATTCTCCTCCAACACCGAAACTCAAAAGCATCAATTCTTCTACAGTCTTCCTTATTCACTGTACAGCTTTCACATGCATATGAAGTGATTGAAAATACCATGGCTTGGGTCAGGCACACCTTAGTCCTCAAGCTGACATCTTTCCTCTTCAACACTTTAAAAAGGTCTTGTGCAGCATATTTGCCTAATGCAATACGTCGTCTGATCTCTTAACTGCTGCTTCCTTGAGTGTTGATAGTTGATCCAAGAAGAATGAAGTCCTTAACAACTTCAATCTTTTCTCTCTTGATAAGAATGTTGTTTATTGGTCCAGTGGTGAGGATTTTTGTTCTCTTGACATTGAGATGTAATCCATAATGAAGGCTGTGCTCTTTGATCTTCATCAGTAAATGTTTTAAGTCTTCTTCACTTTCAGCAATCAAGGTTGTATCATTTGCATATCGCAGGTTGTTAATGAGTCTTCCTCTAATCCTGATGCTACATTTTTCTTCATATAACCCAGCTTCTCATATTATTTGCTTAGCATACAGGTTGAATAAGTTGTTGCACACCTTTCTTGATTTTAAAACATTTAGTGTTCCCATGTTCTATTCGAACAATTGCCTATTGGTCAATGTAGAGATTCCTCATGAGCACAATTAAGTGTTCTGGAATACTCGTACTTTGCAACGTTGTCCATAGCTTGTCATGATCCACACAATCTTTGTGGAGTCAATAAAGCATAGGTAAACATCTTTCTGGTATCCTCTGCTTGCAGCCAAGATCCATCGGACATTTGCAATGATACAGCCCTCATTCCACCGTCTGTTCTGAATCCGGCTTGAACCTCTGGAAGTTCTCTATCAATGTATGATTGTAGCCATTTCTGTATTACCTTTAGCAAAACTTTACTTGCATGAGATATCAAAGAGATTGTCCAATTATTTCCGCATTCTGTTGTGTCATCTCTCTTTGGAACGGGCACAAATGTGGATCTCTTCCAATCAGTCAGCCAGATACTTGTCTTCCAAATTTCTTGGCAGAGATAGGTGAGTGCCTCCTGTGCTACCTCACTTTCTTGAAATATTTCAATTTGTATTCCATCAATTGCTGGTGCCTTGTTCTTTGCCAATTCCTTCAATGCACCTTGGACTTCCTCCCTAAGTATCATTGGCTCTTGATCATATGCTACCTCTTGAAACAGTTGAACAGTCATTTCCTTTTGGTACAGTGACTCGGTGTATTCCTTCCATCTTCTCTTGATGCTTTCTGCATCATTCAATAATTTGCCCAGAGAATCAATCTTTCAATAACAAAAGTCAAGGCTTGAATTTTTTCTTCAATTCCCCCACCTTGAGAATTTTTTCTTCAATTCCCCTACCTTCCTTTTTGATTTTCTGATTCCAGATCTTTGCCCATTTTATTGTAATATTTGGCTTTATCTTCTCGAGCTGATCTCTGAAATTTTCTGTTCAGCTCTTGGACCTCCTCATTTTTTCCATTTGCTTTAGCATCTCTACGCTGGAGAGCAAGTTTCAGTGTCTCTTCTGACATCCATTTTGATGTTTTCCTTCTTTCTTGTCTTCTCA
>NW_006408767.1:3142970-3158665 GCF_000296735.1 Chrysochloris asiatica | reverse complement strand
TTTTAATTGGAAACTGTCTCTTTAAATTTTGAGGAGATCTGTGTGCATGCGTAGTAGAACCCTCCGAGGGTGGGGCTGGGGTGCCCACTAGCTCTGGCACCCCTATAGTCACCAGAATGGAGGTGTGCAGATAGCAAGGGACCAATGAACAGATACCAAAAGAAAAGAACCTTTATCTCAGCGGTTCTGACAGGTGTCTGTGGCCGCTCCAATCCTTCCCCCGTGTGGTCTCACCCAAGATGGTGGCTCCTGGAGCAGCTGAGCGTCCCGGACTAGAAAGCAATGGATTTCTTGCTTCTGCCACAAATTCTACCAGCAGTAAGCCTTCCAACCTTCTAAATATTCCTTTATATGTGGTTCAGAGTTCTGGGGCCAGCCCCTGAGCCTGCTTGGTTGGGTATTCTGTGTTGTTGTTGGCGGAGCTCCCTTACTGCACATCCACCCGATCCACCATCTTGTTTGTTCCTCCCCATTTCATTTTTGACAACTTCCAGTTTTCCCAGATTCATACTTCATATATTCCATGTTCTGATTTTCAGTGGATGTTTAGAGCTGTTTCTTTTCATTTTGAATTGTGCCCCATCAGTAAATGAAGGTCCTGCAGGCTTTTCTCCCACGAGCTTTACTTCATTCGTGTTATCATGGTCAACTCCACTCTGAGGAGGCAGCTCTTTCCCAGTTGCATTTTGAGTGTATTCCAACCTGAGTGGCTCATTTTCCGGCACTGTATCTGACAGTGTTTCTCTGCTATTCATAAGGTTTTCAGTGACTAAATATTTGAAAATAATTCATCACTCTTTCTTCCTAGTCTGTCTTTGTCTGGAAGCTCATCTGAAACCTATCCACAATGGGTGACCCTGCTAGTTATTTAAAATACTGGTGGCATAGCCCTCAAAATCACAGCAACTCACAAGCCACCACAGTAAGACAAACTGACAGACGAGTGGTGGCTGTTTGGTTTTAAGTGGAAACTGTCACTTTACGTTTCGAGGAGATCTGTGTACATGTGTAGTAGAACCCTCTAGAAGTAGTGGTGGGGTATGCATTCACTCAGGCATCCCCTCCGGTCATCAGAATGGAGGTGTGCAGACAGCGAGAGACCAATGAATAGATACTAAAAACTGAATGTCCACAAACTGTATTTCCGTGGTTCTGTCAGGCGTTTGTGGCTGTTCTGATCCTTCCCACGCTTGGTCTCTCCCAAGATAGCGGCTTTACATAGTCAATAAAGCACAGGTAAACATTTTTCTGGTATTCTCTGCTTTCAATCAAGATCCATCTGATGTCAGTAGTGATATTCTTCATTCTGCCTCCTTCTCTGAATCAGGCTTGAACCTCTGGCAGTTAGTTACCTGTGAATGTACTATTGCAGCTATCTTTTAATTATTTCAAAATTTTTCTTGCATGTGATATTAATGATACTGTTTGATGATTTCAGCATTCCACTGGGTCACTTGTTTTTGGAATGGGCACAAATATAGATCTCTTCTAATCAGTTAGCTAGGTGGCTGTCTTCCAAATCTCTTGACATAGACAAGTGAGTGCCTCCAGTGCTGCATCAGTTTGTTGAAAGATTTCAGTTTGTAGTCCATCAGTTCCCAGAGCCTTGTTCTTTGCCATTGCTTTCAGTGCTCTTGGACTTCTTCCTTCAGTATCATTGTCTCTTCAGAATATGCTACCCTTTTAAATGGTTCAACATCAACCATTTCTTTTTGGTACAGTGATTCTATATATTCCTTCCATTTTATTTTGATGCTTTCTATATCATCATTCAATAATTTGCCCATAGAATCCTTCAATATTCTAAATTAAGGCTTGAATTTTTTTCTTCAGTCCCCACAACTTGAGAAATAGTGTGTTCTTCCCATTTGGTTTTCTAACTCCAGGTCTTTGCACATTTCATTAAAACACTTGACTTTGGCTTCTCGGAGCCAAACGTTTAAACATTTCTGTTCATCTCTTTTATTTTATCATTTCTTCCAGGTGCTTTACCTTCTCTATGCTCAAGATTAAATTTCAGAGTCTCTTCTTACATCCACTTTGGTCTTTTTTTCTTGTCTTTTTAATGGCTTTTTGCTTTCTTCATGTATGTTGTTCTTCATGTTATTCCACAATCTACTGGACTGTGGTCATTAGTGTCTAATGTTCACATCTGTTCTTGAGATGGTCTCTAAATTCAGGTGGGATATACTTAAGGTAAGGAGCTCTGGTAGCGTAGTGGTTAGGAATCAGGCTGTGATCCGCAAAGTCAGCAGTTTGAAGCTACCAGCTATTCTGCGGGAGAAAGATGAGGCTTTTTGTTCTCATAAAGATTTACAGCCTCGGAAACTCTGTACAGGGTCTTTATGAGTTGGAACCGACTCCACGGCACATAACAAAGACAAAATACTTAAGGTAATATTTTGGCTTTTGTGGAGTTTGAATTTTCTTCAAATTTAACTTGAACTTGCTTATGAACATTTGATAACCTGTTCTACAGTTGCCTCTAGCCTTGTTTTGGCTGATGATATTGAGCTTCTCCATTGTTTCTTCCACATATGTAGTAGTCAGTTTGATTACTGTGTATGCCATAGCCTTCCATGTTATTTAAAAAAGGTATTGGCAAAATTCTGCCATGCAGTCTCCAGCATCATTTCTATCACCAATGCCTAGTTCCTAATTACTTCTCCTTCCTCTTTGTTTACAAGTTTCACATTCTAATCACCAGTAACTACGAATTCATCTTTATTGCATGATTGATCAATTTTAGACAGAAGAAGTTGGTAGAATTCTTTCAATTTCATCAACACTGGCTTTAGAGGTTGGTGAATAAATTTGAATAATAGTGACATTAACTGGCCTCTATTGTTGTTGTTTAGTGCCATCAAGTCAATTCTGACTCATAGTGACCCTGCATAGTTTTCAAGGAGTGACTGGTGAGTTTGAATCACCTACCTTGTGGTTGAAGGAGCTCTGGTAGCGTAGTGGTTACAAATCGGGCTGCGAACCTGAAGGTCAGCAGTTCGAAACTACCAGCAGCTCCGCGGGAGAAAGATGAGGCTTTCTACTCCCGTAAAGATGTACACCCTCGGAAACCTTGTACAGGGTCGCTATGGGTCGGAACCGACTCGACGGCACTTAACAACAACAACAACCTTGTGGTTGAAGCCTACCTTTCAGTCCAGTGTATAATCCTGCAGTACCACAACAGGAATCGGGTCTTCCTTGTAGATGTATGGCTGTTATAGTATCACAGGCAGTATTGTATTTCAAGATAGATTCTGAAATGTTCTTTTTGTTATTTCTGGCATAGTAAACCATATGGTTGTCTGACTCAAAATTGAATACCAGTCCATTTCAGCTCACTAATGCCTAGGATATAGATCTGTATGTGTTCCATTTCATTTTTGACAACTTCCAGCTTTTCTTGATTCATACTTTATGCATTCCACATTCTGATTGCTAATGAATGTTTGCAACTGTTTCTTAACATTTGGATTTGTGCCCCATCAACCAATGAAAGCCCTGAAATCTTGACTCTATCCATATCCTTCATGTCAACTTTACTTTGAGGAGGCAACTCTTCCCCAGTCGGATCTTGAGTGCTTTCCAACCTGAGGGGTCATGTTGTTGTTGTTAAGTGTCGTCCGGTCAGTTCCCACCCATAGCAACCCTGTATAGGGTTTCCAAGAAGCAGCTGGTGAGCTTGAACCACTGATCTTGAAGTTCAAATGGCTTTGCAGTCTGGTGCATTAACCAACCCACAGCGCCACACCAGGACTCCTGAGGGGCCATACCTGACACTATAACTGAAAATATTCCGCTAGTATTCATAAGGCTTTAAGTTGCTAACCATTCAAAAGTGGTCTGCCTCTCCTTTTTCCTAGTCTTACTTAAGTCTGGAAACTGCTGAAATGATCCACCATGGGTAACACTGCTAGTATTTACATTACCAGTGGCAAAACTTGTAACATCATAGTAACACACAAGGAACCACAATGTGCCAAACTGACAGATGAGTGGTGGCTTACCAACTTCGAAGTGAGGATTTATAACAAATAGTATAATCACATCATACCATACCACGGGGAAAGTAATGACATCATATTAGATAATTAGATAATTGTAGGTAATTATTACATTGTAACTACTGAACCACTGAGAACCAGGCATAGCCAAGCTGACACAAAACGTTAACTATCAAATATTTCTACAAGGAAATTTTCATTTCAATTATTATACTTTTTAACTCCAGCATTTATGTTTGGTTCCTTTTTGTAATTTTTATCTCTTTATTGATGTTCATGTTTTGTCATTGCATCACTTCTGTTCATTCTTTTCTGTGTTTCTTTGAGCATATGTATTAGTGTTCTTTTAACATTTTTGTGTATTGTTGTTGTTGAGTGCTGTCGAGTTGGTTCAAATTCTTAGTGACCCTGCATAGGGTTTCTGAGGAGCAAATGATGGATCTGAACCACTGGCCTTGCAGTTAGCACCCCAGTGCTTATCCTACAAGTACCACATCAGGACTCTGAAAGTTTTTGTTTAGGGAGTGGGTTTCCACCGTGTCTTAGTTTGAGAGTTCTACTGTAGCAGATATATAAAGCGGGTGGCTTTAATGAACAGAAATTTATTTTCTCATAGTTTAGGAGGTTACAGGTCTGAATTCAGGACCCTGGGTGTAAGGGAAGGTTCTGTCTGTCTGCTCTGGGGAAAATCCCTGTCTCAGCTTCTTTTGTGTTCTTTGGAGATCTTCCAATAGCATCTATCTTTTCTTCATTTGTGCTTGCTTCTCTATGACTTATCAATTCTTTATAGCTCAAAAGTGAGTGAGACCTACACAGATATGGTCTCATTAACAATATTACAAAGAAACCCTGTGCTGAAATGGGATTCCATACACAAGTATCCGAATTAGGATTCCAACACATGTTTTTGGTGGGACACAGTGCAATCCATAACACACAGGAACAGTTTCTGACACTTTATTTTCTTCCTTTGAATGGGTCAACTTGTTGTTTGTTTATATATCTTGGGATTCTTTTGGTTGCAACTGAGATATTTAAGTATTACTGTGTGGTGATGCAACTGTTAAGTGCTTTTCTGGTAACCAAAATGTTGGTAGTTCAAACCCTCCTAGAGACTCCATGTGCTGTCATAATAAAGGTTGTTGTTGTTAAGTGCCTCTGAGTTGGTTCTGGCTCATAGCAACCCTATATCAGGTTTCTGAGGAGCAAATGGTGGGTTTGAAGTGCTGACCTTGTGGTTCACAGTTCAGTGCTGATCAGGATATGTTATGGGCCTCTCTGCTTTGTCACAGAGGGTTGCTACAAGTTGGAATTGACTTCAGAGAACCTAAGAGCTACTTTGGAAATCTGATTTTCCCCTTTTCCCCTAGTTTGCTGGTTTTTTGTTTGTTTATAAGCATCTGTTTATTGAGTGGCTTTTCTTATTGCAAAAATTGTTTTCCTAGATTTGTGTAGACACCAAAGTCTCTGTTCCTTAGATTATATTCAGTTAGTATTTTGACAAGAGAGTTTCTTGAAAGTCCGGTTAGGTGGTGGTGGTGGGGAGCTTCCATTGTTTGCAAATTGGCTCTGTGCCATAGTCCACCTTGGACATTTAGCCAGGCTTGCACTGACCCTGGAGATAAGCCCCAGGTGAAAGTACTGGGTTTTTTGAGATAATTTCTGAGTACGTGTCTTGCCTTGGGCATGTGTGCAGCTTTCTCAATTTCCCCATATAATAGTGCTTTTGAAAGCTTTAATTTCTAGGGGGAGAAACTCTCTTCCCAGTTTCTCCTTCCCAGTATTTGTTTGTTGTTAAGTATCGTGGAGTCAGTTCCAACTCATAGTGACCCTGTACAGGGTTTCCAAGGCTGCAAATCTTTATGGGAGCAGAAAGTCTCGTCTTTCTCCCACGGAACAGCTGATAGTTTCAAACTGCCGTCCTTGAAGTTAGCAGCCGGATTCATAACCACTACGCTATCAGAGCTCCTTTTCCCAGTATTTAGGGGCCTATTATATTGCTTTGTTGTTGTTATGTGCCTTGGAGTCGGTTCCAACTCATAGTGACCCTGTACAGGGTTTCCGAGGCTGTAAATCTTTATGGGAGCAGAAAGCCTCACCTTTCTCCACTACGCTACCAGAGCTCCTTTTTATATTGCTTTATTGCACTCTTTAACACCATATGGCTACAGGCATAGACAGTGCTTCTTGCTTCATTCCTTTAGGCTAACTCCTAACAGGTTAGAACTGATATGCTCAGTCACAACTGGTGAATAAAGTCAGCTCGGAGCCATCTAGAGCCTAGCACCAAGTTTCCTCTAAGCAACATTTATTTGTTTTCAGTGTACAGACTGTATGTATCTTTTGTCAGATTTACCTCTAAGTTTTTGATAGGGTTATGTTGTTGTTGTTGTTAAGTGCCGTCGAGTCGGTTCCGACCCATAGCGACCCTGTACAGGGTTTCCAAGGGTGTAAATCCTTAAGGGAGTAGAAAGCCTCATCTTTCTCCCACGGAGCGGCTGGTAGTTTCGAACCGCTGACCTTAAGGTTCGCAGCCCGATTCGTAACCACTACGCTACCAGAGCTCCTTTTGATAGGGTTATAGTGGTATTTAAATTTTTGTAATTTGCTTTATGTTAGAATATAGAAATATAGTTGGTGTTTGATTTTGCAACTTTGATAAATTTACTTATTGGTTTCAGTAACCTTTTTTTTTTTTTTTTTTTTTTTTTTTTTTTTTTTTTTTTTTTTAGAGTTTCTTTTTCTTTTTAGTTTTAGCCTTATAGGTTTCATGATACTTAGAAGCTGGGTTTACAAAAATGTCTCTGTTGTTATAGCTTCAGGGAGATACACATTTTATTTCGTACCTTTAGTCACAGTTGCGTCAATCTCGCAGCACCCTTCCCACGTCCTAACTGCGTTTCTCTTATCCTATGTACAGTACCTTGTTTTATTGCACTTGACAGATTTTGCATTCTTTTCACATTGAAGGTTTGTGGCAACCTTGTGTTGGGCACATTTGTTGGTGCCAGTTTTCCAACAGCATGTGCCAACTCTTGTCACATTTTGGTAATTTCCAACATCATTTCAGTCTTCTTAATAATGCCATTGCATACTTAATGGACTACACTCTAGTGTAAATAGAACTTTTATATTACTGGGAAACCAAAACATTGGTGTGACTCGCTTTAGTGGGATAATCTCTTATTTTGTGGTCTAGAACTGAACCTGCAGTATCTCCAAGATATGCCTGTACTTATTTTTAAGGTTTTTGTTGTTGTTAGGTGCCATCGAGTTAATACCGACTCATGGCGGCCTTATGCATAGCAGAATGAAACACTGCCCAATCCTGGACCATCCTCACTATTGTTGCCACGCTTGAGCCCATTGATGCTGCCACTTTGCCATCTCGCTGGGGGTCTTCCTCGTTTCTGCTCTGTGAACCTTCACTCAATTCACAATACAAAGTTGAAGAAAATTAAAAGCTATCTAATAACTTTCTATATAGGATGTGCATTTTTTTTTTTAGTTGAAGACTCTATTAGAGGGCAATTTGGCACTATCTAACAAAAGACTTCCTTTTCTTCTAGAGGAAGGCTTTTATTGTTGTTGTTGTTAAGTACGGTGGAGTTGGTTTCAACTCACAGTGACCTTGCACAGGGTTTTGGTGGTGGTGGTGGTGGTTATGTCGGTTCGACTCCTAGCAACCCTGTACAGGGTTTCCAAGGATGTAAATCTTTACGGGAGCAGAAAGCCTCATCTTTCTCCCGCGAGACAGCTGATAGTTTTGAACTGCTGACCTCGTGGTTTGCAGCCCGATTTGTAACCACTACGCTACCAGAGCTCCTTAGGGTTTTGTTAGGTAGTGCCAAAGTGCCCTCTAAGAGTGTCCTCAACTAAAAAAAAAAAAAAAAAAAAAAAATGCACATCCTATATAGAAAGTTATACTACAGTTTTAAATTTTCTTCAACTTGGTATTGTGAATTGAGTGAAGGTTTACAGAGGAGATCATCAGTTTTACATTCAACAAATCAAATACTTTTGTCTCATTACATGGTTGCAATCCCCTCCATGTGCCAACAGTTAACAGTATTTTCCTCTATTCACTTGAACTATTGTATTCTTCCCTGTGTCTCCTGCTACCTTCATGTTTCCACTGCTAACCTCCCTCTTGTTGTACATTGCCTGCTGTCACCCGTGTTAACATGTGTCTACCCGCTAGTCTGTGAATAATTTTCTTCTTACACCCACTCCCAAACTATCATAGTTTCTTTTATCAGGAAAACCTTTTTACAATTTTTTTTTTACAACTTTGGTCTCGTATAATACTTGTCCTTTTGTGATTGATTAATTTCACTCACAGCATAATGTCCTCGCAGATTCATTATTATTCTCTAACGTTTTGTAGTATTCTATTGTGTGTATGTACCAAAGTTTCTTTAGCCATTTTTCTGTTGGTGAGCATTTAGGCTGTCTCCATCTTTTTGATATGTCTCTTGTAGACAGCATATTGAAGGATCCTGTTTTCTTATCCACTCTGATCTCTATGTCTGTTGACTGGTATATTTAATCCATTTATATTCAGTATAATTATCAATAGGTGTGAATTGATTACTGTCATTTTTCTGTGTGCTTTTTTTGTGATGTTGCTGGATCCTTTATTCCACATAATTTTCTATGCTGAGTTCATTTTGATTGTGGGTTTTCTTTTTATTTTCATTTCTTTTGTGTTAATATTTACTAAATTTTTCTGATTTTCCTCTTTTTTTATTTTGATGTGCAGGTGTCTATCTTTTCTTTAAGATTATCCTGTAATTAATTAATTTGTTTCCCTGTTTAAAGCAGTCTGTTTTTATCTTGAAATCAACTTCCTTGCCATGTGGAAGTTCTGTATGTATACTACTGATATCTCAGGTTTCCTATTTTAAATCATGTAGATCTATTTTACCATAAATACTGCTATACAAGGAGTTCTGGTAGCGTAGTGATTATGAATCGGGCTGCTAACCTCAAGGTTGGAAATTCGAAACTACCAGCTGTTCTGTGGGAGAAAGATGAGGTGCTCTGCTCCCGTAAAAATGTACAGCCTTGGAAACCCTGTGCTGGGTCACTGTGAGTAAGAACCGACTCAACGATACTTAACGACAACATATCTGGATTGGGAGTCCTGGTGTGGCTCCAGAGGACAAGTACTCAACCTCAAGATCAGCTTGAACTGCAAGGTCAGCAGCTCAAACTCACCAGTCGCGCCTTAGAAACCGTATACAGGGTCGCTATGAGTCAGAACTGACTTGACTGCACTCAACAACAACAAATATCTAGATTGAATTCTGGGTGGTGTTTTCATGTATGGTAATTTCAGGTTGTGTCTGCTTTTGCAGGTTCTCAGTCTGTAGGTGTTCACCTTTAGTATTTTTTGTAAAGTTTGGTCATTACAAATTCCTTTAATTTCTGTTTATCAGGAAAGATCCTAATTTCACTATTGTATTTGAGGGACTTATGGTTT
The DNA here is from genome assembly GCF_000296735.1 of Chrysochloris asiatica. Classification (NCBI taxonomy): domain Eukaryota; kingdom Metazoa; phylum Chordata; class Mammalia; order Afrosoricida; family Chrysochloridae; genus Chrysochloris; species Chrysochloris asiatica. The sequence goes on along the minus strand of NW_006408767.1, from coordinate 3,149,173 downwards.
GGCTCTGTAGGATCAGCATAGGACTTTGAACCATAAGGTCGGCAGTTCAAACCCACCAGCTGCTCCTTGCAAACCCCATATAAAGTCACTATGAGTTGGAACCGACTCAACAGCTCTTAACAACAATTTGAGGGACAGCTTTGCTGAGTATAGGATTCTTGGTTGGCAGTTGTTTTTTTCTTTCAGAGTTCTGTATGTACCATCCCATTTTCTCCTTGCCTGCATGGTTTCTGATGAGAAATCAAAATTCAGTTTTATTGGTTCTCCTTTGTACGTAACTCTTCTTTCTCCCTGAACTGCTCTCAATATTTTTTCCTTGCCTTTGGTATCAGAAAGTTTGGTTATTATATGTCTTGGTGATTTTCTTTTGGGATCTATCCTGTTTGGGGTTTATTCATCTTCTGGTATGCTTCTTGTCTTTCAAGATGTTAGGAAAGTTTTCATCCAACAACTTACCACATTTTTCTCTGTGTTTTTTATTGTCTGTTCGTATTCTGGAATTCTGATCATCTGTAAGTTGTTCCTTTTCATGGTGTTCCACATAACTCTAACGATTTCTTCAGAATTTTCCATTTTTTTTCTGGTTATTCTTCTAGCACACTAGTATTGAGAGATTTATTTTCAAATTCACTAATTTGGGCTTCCATTGCTTCAAATCTACTCCTTTGTCTTTTCAATGCATTGTCCATTTCTGAAACCTTAGTGTTAATCCTCTTGATTTCTAATTGCAGGTTTTGAATTGTTTCAAAATTTGCATTTATTTTGTCTGTTTGTTCTTGTAGCATTTTCCTGGATTCTTCTAGGGGTTTTTCTGTAGTCTCCTTGCTTCCTCTTTCTTTTTGTCAATTCATTGAAGATACCAAAATATCATTCCTTTGAATTCTTTTTCAGTTAGTTCTTTTTTTTTTTTTTCTTCAGAAATGTTTTATGGCTCTGTATCTTGGTCAGTTGTTTGATCCATTCTCTTTTTTTTTCTTTTCTTTGTGTGAGCTAAAATTGTCTGTTGTCTCTGGGGCATTGTGGAGTGGTTGTATTTGTAAAAATAAACAGTGCAGCTCTTGTACCCAGAGAGGAGAAATCGCTGGTGGACTTCTGCAATTCAAGGAGCTCATAAGGTAGTTGGGGAAGGGATGTGACAGCAGAGTTCTAGGCTCTAGATGGAATTTCTATTGACTTCAGCGTTATCTCTGTTCAGGGCAATCAATCTGGAAGTAGTTTGTGGGGGCCCTTGATGGAGCTAGTTTCAGTGTCTATTAGAATCATAGGGAAGCTGGAAGCAGGGTTACTGGTTAATGCTGGTCTGGTGGCTTTGCTGATTTTGTAGGTCTGGAGCTGAGCCCACCTGAATCTAAGCACCAAAGTAGTGCAGCCATTCTGAACTCACACTGGTATGACTCCTAACCACGTGGCTCTTCTGGGTCTGTGCTGGGAGTGGATGATGAGGGTGGGATCTGGCCACACTTCTGTTCACAAGGAGATTGTGGGGAAAAAGAAGAAATCATAACTTTTCTGTCACCCACGTAAATTGTTCTGCCAGGCCTCTCTCTGTTGCCAGAGCTGCTCACAAGATTGTTGAGCTGCATCTGGCCAGCTGTTCAACAGTCTCCTTCTCTCACCATCCCTGCTAGGCCTTTTCCAGCAAGCACTCCATCCACCTCTCTAACCTTTCTTCTGAAGTTCACGGTGCCAAAATTTTCATTTATGTCTATTTTATTTGGTATCTAGTATCTTTGTTGTAGAGGTTCTGTGTAGTGCATCTGCCTAGTCCACCATCTTTCCAGAAGAGCCCATTAGATTTCCTATATGTAATCATGTATGAGGAGGCTTCAAATAGTTCTTAGAAAAGCAGAATGAAAAGATAATGGAATTTTTCTCCCAGCTTTTGAAGCTCCTTTATGGTTCTTCATACTTTTCATTTTGGATGCCTTTTATAATTTACCTGCCTCATTGAACTCTGATGTTGAAAAGAAGTGGCAAGAGCAGACATTATTATCTTGTCTTACATGTTAGTGGCTAGGCAGTGCAAATTTCACCATTAAGTACGATGCTGTTGTTGTTGTTAAGTGCCATCAAATCAGTTCCTACTCCTGTCAACCCAGTGTAGGATTTCTGAGGAGGAGCAGGTGGGTTTGAACAGATGACCTTGTGGTTGGCAGTCCAGCAGTTATCGTACAGTGCCACATCAGAACTCCAGTATGATGTTAGTTGTAGGCTTTCCATAGATGCCATTTATCTTGCATTGAACTGTGTCTTCCAAAATATGTGTCACTTTCACGGGCCATGATTCTCATGCTCTGGCAGTTATGTGATGATAGAATATGGCAATTATGTGATGCTCTCCCATAATGTGATCTGATGTGATAAATAATTAAGAGGATTTAGGATGGGATTGTAGTTGTTGTGGTTGCTGTGTGCCATTGACTTGGTTCCGACTCATAACAACTCTGTATAGGGTTTCTGAGGAGTGGCTTATGAATTTGAACCACTGACCTTGTGGTTAGCAGTCCAGTCCTTATCCTACAACACTACCTTTAATGACATCCTGATTCTGATATGATGTTAGGGAGTTTCCTAGGGGTGTGACCTGCAGCACCTTTTATCTTACAAGAGATAAAAGAAAGGAGAGAAGCGTGAGCAGAAACAGGAGACCTACTACCACCAAGAAAGTAGAGTGTGAGATTGGAGTGTGTGCTTTGTACTTCTGTCCCTACAATGTGAAATTCCTAGATGCAAGGAAAGATTGATTCTGAGACGCAGGGAGATGTCCAAGAAATACTGGGCCTACAGATGCTGAAAGGAGACAAGGGTCTTTTTCCACAGTTAGCACTCTGGGTTCAGGTGTCTACCTTCACAAACTGTAAAGATTTATAGCCTCGGAAACCCTATCTATATCGCTGTGTGTGAGTCAGAACCCACTCCACAGCACACCACAACCACCATCACCACCACCACCACTAGATAAAGGCTACTCAGATTGCCCATTTCTTCTTTTTTTTTTCTTAAATGTTTTATTGTGAATTATGTGATAGTTTACATGGGAGAAAATTAGTTTTACATTCATTCTATCCGTATATCATCTCATTGCCATGGTTACAATCCCCTCCATGCAATCCTTCCCCCGTACCCCCTAGGTCTTCAGCACACAGTCGCTCTCCCTCTCTGGATCTAAAGTCTCTAGCTGCTCCATCGCTCCATGTCATCATCTCTGGCTCCATTTCAGGCATCACTGCTTCTCTGGGTAGGGTCCTGCTGCCCATTTCTTCTTGACTGAGCTTTGGTAATTTGTGTTTATAAGAAGGAATGTGGAGGCAGAATCTGACCTCCTCTAACGTCACAGCTGGGGAAGGAGAATCAGCATCAGCCCAAGGTTGAGGCTGAGGTCAAACATACCTTCTCCCTCCAATCTTCTCACTAGTTCTGACTCGCTTTCACAGTAATCTCCACGTCTCAGCTGGGTTCAATAATTCACTGTAATGGTCACAGAGAACTTACAGGCAAGGCTCACAATTAAGGAGTTTATTAAGGAAGTTAACAGGTTACAGTTCAGGATTAGAAATGTTCAGGATACAGTTCTGTAGTCAAGACAACCTCTTCTGTGCCATGCCTGAAGGCGACCTCCTCGGGCCCTCCGCCCATTGGCCTGGCCTCTGCCCTGCTTGGGCAATGTGTAAAGCTCTTTTAGTGCTGCTAAAATATGCCCAAAGGACACTCCTCTATAAGACTCTAGCTCCTTCAGTTAAGTGCCTTGTTATTAAGTTCTGTCGAGTTGGTTCCAACTCATAGCAATCCTGTAGAGGGTTTCCAAGGAGCACTTAGTGGGTTTGAGCCACTGACCTTGTAGTTAGTAATCCTGGAGGTGCACCCTATTCCACAAGCGAACCTCCTGCCTGAAGGCACTCAGCTTTACTTGCTCTGTGGGCCAGGAAGCCCACCGCTTAGTCTCATGCTCTGGTTCTTGCTTCAGCTGCGGCTACCTCTCTGCTTCTCCTCTGTTGTCATGGTTCTTTGTCTCAATCAAGGAGATTCAACATGCAAGTATAGCAGGCTCCACGGATGCATTCAGTTCCTGACTCTTCTTTCTGATGGTAGTAAGATTCCCCCATCCTGCTTCTGAGATGGCTTATTACAGATTCAAGCCCCTTGTTATATTTCCAAGTTTTACAATCACTCACAATTGAATTGCATAATGCAATTTCCCTTCACCTCCTCTTACCCAGATCCAACAGGAAAAAGTTGTTTGGTGGGAGTTACAAAGACTATGACTGGAAAAGACATCTTAACTAGTTCACTGCACCACTGGTGTCTTTCAAGGAATTTGTTAACAGCACCCAGAAATAGCAACAAAGTAAACAGAAGAAAATAAATAATAAAAAGAATAGAATTTGTTGTTGTTGTTGTTGTGAAGTGCTGTCGAGTCAGTTCTGACCCATAGTGACCCTCTATAGGGTTTCTGAGGACAGCTGCTGAGCTTGAACCGCTGACCTTGAAGTTCAAACAACTTTGCAGTCTGGCACATTAGCTCACAGTGTCACACCAGGACTCCAAAAGAATAGAATAGTTACCCACAAATATATAAGGATTTGAAAGAGGCTATTTGTTCGTGGGTATTTACTTTTGAGCAAACATACTTATGAATGTGGTGAAATATATAGTGAAAAAAAATGATGAAAATGTCTTAGATATCATCAAACATCTTAAGACAATGAGTTGTTGGGCCTGGGAGCTCAGGACCATGTCTCAGGGGACACCATAGTCCATTGGCATAACATAGTTCACAAAGACAATGTTCTACATTCTACTCTGGTGAGTAGCGTCTGGGATTGTAAAAACTCATGAGCAGCTATCTAAGGGGCAACTATTGGCCTCTCCATGTGTGGAAGAAAGAAGAGTGATGAAAATCGAAGATGCTTGGAATTCATTAGTCCAATGGACCAATGGGACATGTGAACATACATCTCCACAACGCAGACCAGAAAAACTAAATGGTGCCTAGCTATCACTACCAACTGCTCTGAAAGGGATCGCATTAAAATGTTCCAGATAGAATGGGAAAAAATGTGAAACAAAACTCAAAATTATATACATATATTTTTTAAAAAGCTCAGAGTTTATGGTTGGAAAAAGACTGGAGGAACCTGAGACCATGGCCCTTGTCCGTCTTTCAGGTCTAGAATGCAAGTCAACCTAGTGGCCCAATTTTCAGCCAAGTAGCAGACAGGTATATAGGGGAGACAACAACACTAGTATGCTCTATGGTCAATAATTCATGATCAAAAGCGCAACACTTACCTAAGGACCAAGTTGAGAAGGGATGGGTAGGAGGGTGGAATAGAACTAGGAATCATTGGGAGGAAATGGGATTACTGTTACTACGTGGAAGGGATTGTAATCATTGAGAAGAAACAAAATGGATGATTTGTTGAATGTAAAACAGATGATCTTGTATGTAAATCTTCACTCAATTCACAATAAAAAGTCTTCAGAAAAGAATAAATAAATCAACAATATGATAAAAAAAAAAAAGAATAGAACAGAAACCAATGCAATAGAAAAAAAAATTAAAATGCTTAATATTTGAGAAGATAAATAAAATTGATACACATTTAGTCAGTCTAATCAGGAAAGAAAGAGGAAAGACACACTATCAATATGAGAGAGATGACATCACTCCAGATTCCATACATATTCAAAAGATAATAAGGGAACATTCTGAGCAACTTTATGCTAATAACTTGACAACTTAGATGAAAATGGACAATTTTTTTGTTTTATTTTTCTTCAAGTAGTTGTTTATTTATGTTAATTTTTTCTTAAATGTTTTATTGTGAATTATGTGATAGTTTACATGGGAGAACATTAGTTTTACATTCATTCTATCGTATATCGTCTCATTGCCATGGTTACAATCCCCTCCATGCATCATCAACCAATCAAAGGGTATACATTGCAATCCTTCCTCCATACCCCCCAGGTCTAAAGCACACAGTCAGAGCGCTCTCCCTCTCTGGATCTAAAGTCTACAGCTGCTCCATTGCTCCACATCATCATCTCTGGCTCCATTTCAGGCATCACTGCTTCTCTGGGTAGGGTCCCGCTCTCTGCTTTTCTCCTTTGATGGTCCTAGGGACCTCCGCTCCTAGACTGAAAAGTTAATCACTCCCCTCCTTGCTATAAAATGTCTACCTTTACATTTCCAACCCTCA
>NW_006408767.1:3141708-3142630 GCF_000296735.1 Chrysochloris asiatica | reverse complement strand
GCAAGTGTGGGTGTTCTTATGCATATGCCCTCTCTTCTTATCAGCTGGACGCTTCACTCTCCACTCTAGTCTTCTGTGGCTATGTCACTGACTCTGGGTCCAAGAGTCCCCAGGTTTTGCCACACTGCTGGCCAACCAGGTCTTCACCAGGGTTCACAGAAGTCTGTTGAACTTTGTAGGGCTTAGCTCACCGCTTCATTGCTGTTTTCCCCTTACTTCCCCTTTTCAATGTCAAGTGTGGTCACCAATCAGAGAGTGTATTCCCATTGAGTCTTAGTCTTGGAAGGGGGTTTGCACTGAGGGGACTCGACCACTTGCCTTGATGTTTCCTGGGCAAGCAAGTTGCTTATTCTTGTAGTAACAGTCAGTCTGCCTATGTTGTTTTATATTTTTCTTGTAGGTCTTTCTTTCAAGAAGTATCTTCTGAAAATGGACAAATTCTTGAAAGACACTACAGTACAATGAATTCTTTAATATGTCTCTTATGATTTCATTGTGAGTGGTTGTTAACAGGATATGTTGCTGTTGTTGTTAGGTGTCCTTGAGTCAGTTCTGCGGTTAGCAGCCCAACTCATAACCACTACACTACCAGAGCTCCTGTGTAGTTTAAAACTCCCTAGTTCCACATCCTCATTTGAATCTGGCAGTTACCTGTCAATGTACTGTTGCAGCCATTTTTAAATAATTTTTAGCAAAATTTTACCTGCATGTGAATTTAATGATATTGTCTGATGATTTTAGCGTTCTGTTGGGTTACCTCTCTTTGGAATGGGCACAAATATGGATCTCTTCCAATCAGTTGGCCAGGTAGCTGTCTTCCAAATTTCTTGGCATAGATGAGTTAAGTGTTTCCAGTGCTGCATCAGTTTGTTGAAAGATTTCTGTTTGTATTACATCAATTTCTGGATCCTTGTTCTTTACC
>NW_006408767.1:3138987-3139682 GCF_000296735.1 Chrysochloris asiatica | reverse complement strand
GTATTCCTTTATATGTGGTTCAGAGTTCTGGAACCATCCCCTGAACCTGCTTGGTCAGGTATTCTGTGTTGTTGTTGGCGGAGCTCTCTGCTATATGTGCACCCAATCAGCCATCTTGTTTGTTTTCCCCCATATGCTCTCTCTTGAAAAGGTTGAACAGCATCCATTTTTCTTTGGTAGTGACTCTGTACATTCCTTCCATCTTCTTTTGATGTTTTCTGAATCATTCAATATTTTACCCACGTACTTGTTGTTGTTAAGTGCTGTCAAATTGGTTCTGACTCATAGCGACCAGTATAGGGTTTCCAACGAGTGCTGGTGAGTTTGAACTGCCGACCTTATGTGGTTCCAACCAACTTTATGGTCCAGTATTTTATCCTACAGCACCACACCAGGACTCCATTTTAGCCATAGAATCCTTCAATATTTCAAGTTGAGGCTTGAGTTTTTTCTTCAGTTCTTTAAGCTTGAGAAATGTTTAGCATGTTCTTCCCTTTTAGTTTTCTAATTGCAGGTCTTTGCACATTTCACTGTAATATTTGACTTTGTTTTTTGAGCTACCCTGGAAGATTTTCTGTTTAGCGCTTTTTCTTCCTCATTTCTTCCATTTGCTTTAGCATCTCTAAGCTGCAGAGAAAGTTTCAGAGTCTCTCCTGACATCCATTATGATCTTCTCCTTCTTTCTTGTCTTCTTT
>NW_006408767.1:3136387-3138065 GCF_000296735.1 Chrysochloris asiatica | reverse complement strand
GTAACCTTAGCTGGGAGTGTAGACTGGATATATTGGGTCTTATTTCCCTTAAGCGGTCTTCCTTTCTCTAAAGCATTTAGCCTGTTTTGTGAGCCTTTGTCTATTTAGTCTCAGATCATATGAGCGAGACTAATGTCCCTAGACATTTGATTTACATGATTCTTTCTTGTCTTCTTAATGACATTTTGTTTTCGTCCTGTATTATCTTCTTGATGTCATCCCACAACTCTTCTGGTCTTTAGTCATTAGTGTCTAATATATCAGATCTAGTCTTCATCAGATGATCTCTAAATTCAGGTGGAGTAAGTTCAAGATCATAATTTGGCTTTCATAGCATTGTTTTAATTTTCTTCAGCTTCAGCCTCAACTTGCAGATGAGCAATTGACGGTCTGTTTCACAGTCTGCCCCTGGCCTTATTTTGGCTGATGATACGTAACTTTCCACAGATGTAGTCAATTTAATTTCTGTGTATTCCATCTGCTAAAGTCCACGTGTATAGTCGTCTTTTATGTTGTTTAAAAAAGGTATTTGCAATGAAGAAGTCACTGGTTTTGCAAAATTCTTGCTAAAAAAAAAAGGAGAATAGTTTGTCTCGCCTCAGGCTGTTTTAGGAAGCTCAGCTGAAACCTATTAACAATGGCGTACCCTGCTGGTAGCTTTCAGCATCAAGGCAACAGGCAAATCACCACCTTGTGAATAAGTGACCAGTGAGAGTATTGTGATTATTTAAACCTGGAAATCTAGCCAGGGGGTTGGTCTGTTTTTGCCATCCTGCTGGGTATATCATGAGCCATCTCAGAAGCAGGAAGAAGGAATGTCAGTACCATCCAGAAAGATGAGACAGGACTAGAGTTTATCTGTGGGAAACTGAGAGCCCTGAATGCTGAACCCCTCTGATTCAGGAGCCAGAAAGCAGTGATACTAGAGCAGAAAAGCAGCAGGACCAAGAGGCAGAGGCAGAGCCAGAGCCTGAGGCAGAGTGTTGGGCTTCCTAACAAACAGGCAAGTACAACTGAGAGCCTTTGGGCAGGAGGCTCACTTATGGAATAGGGTACCTCTAGACATTAGGAGCTCTGGTAGCGTAGTGGTTACGAATCAGGCTGCAAAACTCAAGGTCAGCATTTCGAAACTACCAGATGTTCAGCGGGAGAAAGAGGAGGCTTTCTGCTCCCGTAAAGATTTACGGCTTTGGGAACCCTGTACAGGGTCGCTATAAGTCAGAACAGCAACCACAACACTTATCAAGAATAACAGCAGTCTCCAACTCAAAGTCCAATGTCCTGATAGTACCCGTCAACATTGGTGGAACAGGAGGAGGTAAATATATTACATTTGATTCTTGTTCTTATTTTATAAAAGTCTTCAGCATATATTAATTACCTCATTAAGAATATCTTGAATACTTGAATTGTTGCTGCTAAGTGCCATTGAGTCACTTCTGAATCATAGTGACCCTCTGTACGGTTTCTGAGGCTGTAAATCTTTGGGGGAACAGAATTCCTTATCTTTTCTGCACAAATATTTGTATATTTAAGAATGTTGTTGTTGTTATGTGCCATGGAGTCGGTTCCAACTCATAGCGGCCCTGTACAGGGTTTTCGAGGCTGTAAATCTTTACGGGAGCAGAAAGCCTCATCTTTCTCCCGCGGAACAGCTGGTAGTTTTGAACTGCTGACC
>NW_006408767.1:3114691-3134848 GCF_000296735.1 Chrysochloris asiatica | reverse complement strand
GAAAGCCTCATCTTTCTCCCGCGGAGCAGCTGGTAGTTTCGAACCGCTGACCTTAAGGTTCGCAGCCCGATTCGTAACCACTACGCTACCAGAGTATTCCTATCTGTTACTTGGCTCAAAATTGGGTCGTGAGAGTAAATTCCATTCCAGACCTGCAGAGTGATCAAAGGCCATAGCCTTGGGTTCCTCCAGCCTCTTTCTGACCAGTAAGCCCAGTTTTTTTACATTTTGTCTTACTCTCTCTGAGACCTTCTAATGAGATCCTTTTAGAGTAGAAGGTATTGGCACCTGGGCACCATCTAGTGACTAATCACCTCCCCCATTGGTCTATTGGATTAGTTGATTCCAGACATCTTCAGTTTTCATAACTCTTCTTTCATGAAACTGATTTTGAAGTTCCCTCTCAACCTTGTTTTCAAATTTTTGTATATTTTCTTTCCCTGAGTTGTTTCATAATAGTAGCTCATTTCTTGTACTCTGCTTTAATATGGTGTTTGTCAAAGGTTTCACATCCAACTGAAGTTGTAGCCTTCCTTTGCTTTGGATGAAGAAAAAGATTTGGTACATAAATCTTTTTAAATTCAAGCAAAACAAACAAAGCACAAACATGAAAAGAATATCAAATGCCTCCCTGAATTAAAAAGGTTTCAGTCTCTGTACCTGTAAAGTTGGGAGGTGCCCTGCTGTTTGACCTTAGAGGAGGTTGCTCAGAAGAAAGAGAACTAACTATAGTAGTTGAGAGGCAAGTGAGAGGTACGGCCAGCTGGAGAGGAACCAATGAAAAGCTGCAGAGAAGGCTTTTGGCTGAGTAAAAAAGCAATCTGACCTCGATGTGCTATACAGAAGTCTTTGACTGTGCTGTGCAGTTACATGCTTGGTGTACAAGTCTCCATTGTTAGTCAAGTGTCAACATGACCAAGATCAAGGTCAAACAGGAGATTTACAAAATGGGTTGGATAAAAGAAAAATGGTGGTGTGCCTAGATAAAATAAAGAAAAAAAGCCAACTTTAAATTATTGTGTATAAGAAAATGTGGCTATTAATTTTCACAAGGACGGTAACTTTTGGGGGGGGCAGGCAATTAATTTTATTGTAGGCACTTTATTTAAACTGCATATATAGCTTTATGCATAATAAATCATGTGAGGAAAAACATCCATATTGCAGTTAGGTTTCCAGAATTTAGGTTTCCAGAATGTAGCTTTCATTATTTTTTGTTTTGTTTAGCAATGCCATTAATGGGATTTTGCCAGGTTATAAAAATGAGGACTTTCTAAGGAGTTATTTGTAGTTTCCAAGATGAATGGCAGAGCGCACATAGACACATCGGAAAGTGGAGGGCTGGATCTCCCAGTACTGGACAGGGTTGCTAAAAAGGCTCACACTGGAGTAAGAAGCTTTCTTGGTGTTGTATCCAGGTGGACAGAAGTCATTAGGTCCAACTGCAGCGATATTGTTGTTATGAAGATAGACAACCTGGATATACTTATGTTCTGCCATTCCACCAGGCACTTTGATAAGCTTGTTGTTGTCCAAGTGGAGTTCTCTCAAATGAGGTGTGTTGGCCAGAGAACCATTATCCACAACAGAGATGCTGTTGAAACTCAATCCCAATTTAGCCAGATTATTCAGTCCTTTCAGGCTTGCTGCATCAATTTTGGAGATTTTGTTGCCATCAAGATGTAACTCAGTAAGGGAAGCAGGAAGACCTTGAGGGATGGTGGTTATATTAGTGTCAGCAATACGGATATAGGAGAGCTTCTTCATTCCTTGGAAGGCTCCATTTTCAATTCCCAGGCTCTTCAGTGGGTTGGTGCCTAGTTCCCACAGGTCTTCAGCACACAGTCACTCTCCCTTTCTGGATCTAAAGTCTCCAGCTGCTCCATCACTCTACATCTCATCTCTGCCTCCATTTCAGGCATCACTGCTTCTCTGGGTAGGGTCCTGCTCTCTGCTCTTCTCCCTTGATGGTTCTAGGGACCTCCGCTCCTAGACTGAAAAGTTAATCACTCCCCTCCTTGCTATAAAATGTCTATCTTTACATTTCCAACCCTCACAATCAGTCCTGATAACAATTATTCAATATTTTATCACAAGAAACCTGTCTGCATTTCATTGCATCAACCCCACCTAGACAGATTGAATACTACTCACTGGAGATTCTGCCTTCCTCCAGGCCCTCTGGATCTAGGTTCCCTCTTGAAAGCTTGTAAGCCAGTCACTTCTTGCCTTTGTAGCCCCCCACCCCCCATTTTGGGTAGCCAATGTCCAAGTTGCCCATCCCTGTCTATTCTGTGTGTGGAGGGGGTGGGATTGATTCTTGCTATAAGGACTTGTTCCCTCTTTTGAGCTACTGCTTCCATAGGTATAGGTCAAGTTCATCAAATTGTATGAGAATACTTTTTTTTTTTTTTCCTCTTCTTTTTACTTCTGGTTGAGCTCTGATCATCCAGTCACTGAAGCCAGGATAAGTGGGTATTATCTGCAAGTGTAGGTGTTCTTCTTATCAGCTGGACGCTTCACTCTCCACTCTAGTCCTCTGTGACTATGTCACTGACTCTGGGCCCAAGAGTCCCCAGGTCTTGCCACACTGCTGGCCAACCAGGTCTTCACCTGGGTTCACAGAAGTCTATTGAACATTGTAGGGCTTAGCTCACCACTTCATTTCTGTTTTTCCTTCAATTCCCCTTATCGGTGTTATGCGTGGTCACCAATCACAGCATGTATTCCCACTGAGTCTTAGTCTTGGAAGGGGGTTTGCACTGAGGGGACCTGACCACTTGTCTTGATGTTTCCTGGGCAAGCTTGTTGCTTGTTCTTGTAGTAAAAGTCGGTCTGCCTATGTTGTTTTATATTTTTCCTGTAGGTCTTTCTTTCAAGAAGTATCTTTTGTTCTTCTAGCCACTCCAGGTTGGTCTGCTTGAAGGACGGTAACTTTTAAGATCAAATTCAAGCATGAAATTCACCAAATGTTGACAGTTCAAAAAAATTTGTCATTCAGTAGTCTACATACTAAACAGTAAACATATTCAAACAGCAGCATTTTGGTAATAAGCTCTATGCCCCAGTTGAGCAAAGCATTAGAGAAGTTAGTCTAGCAATACCTAAGTTCTGAACTGATATACTCAGTTTTCATTTGGAGCACAGATTTATCTCAATGTTTGCTGAGTCTCCCAAAAAGCCCAAACCAGTTACCGCTGAGTTGGTTCTGACTTATTGCAACCCTTTGTTTACAGAGTAGAACTGTGGCTATGACTTGTTGGAAGCAGATTGTCATGCCTTTTCTTCTGAGATGCCTCTGGGTGGATTCGAACTGCCAGCCTTTCAAGTCCTAGTTGAATATTTAATTAACCTTTTATACCACCCAGACCCAGAAGTTCATCAATAATCTGCCAGATATTAGATGATGGTCACAAAATTAATGCATTTTATCTGTGGTAATATTTTATTTCTGACTGTACTTAGTAGAACAAGCAAGGTGCTTGCTGGTTAGTGATAGAATTATTTTTAAGGGAAATCTTAAAAGGCTTTTCATGCCCGTAGTGATCTTCTAGAGGTTTTTTACATGGGTTGCCATGCTCTGTACAATGAGCCGTTGCAATTTTGAACAACAGTTAATTTGATTAGAGGTGGCACCTCACCGGAGGGAAGTCAATTTGTAAGTTAATCTATGGTCCCTGAGGTCACAAAAGAGCTGTTGTACTCAAAAGGGAGATCCATATTCTTCAGTGATTGGCTTAATCAGTCAGATGTCTTGTTGCTTTTGAATTTAAGATGCATAGAGTCAGCAGTTGGAAGCAGGCTAGAAGCTGAAAGACACACAAGGGGACAGGAGGCACGAGGCACAGAAGACACAAGGTAGAGAGGAGAGCAGCAAGATAGGAACAGCAGATATCAAAGAAGCAGACGAATTAGGAGCAGATGCTTGCTACTGCTGTTGTGGCAACAGCACAACCAGGTCCTGATAACCTTTCCCTCTTCTAAGCAGTGCGCTGTGTCTGTGAGGCCAGCTGGGTAGTGGCTGGGCTCCCCATCCTCCTTTCCTTTCTCTTCTTCATTCCATTATTGCCCTGACACTAAGGTAATCAACCCATAGCTTTTTCACAGAAGCCAGGTTATTAACCAAAGTCTTTGTTGAACTGCTTGGTCCTTATGAGTTGCTCTTCCTGTTATCGAGTGAGCCTGGTAATTGTCAGTTCTGAGCTAGAACACACACAATTGGGGGTGGAATTGGGTTGTCTGACGAGTAACACAACCAAGAAAAATACTAGAGCGAGTTATTGTTGTTCTTGTTAAATGTCATTGAGTCAGTTCCAACTCCAAGGAGTAGCTGGTGGGTTTAAACCACTAACCTTGCAGTTAGCTATCCAGTTCTTATCCTACAAGGCTAGATGAGGATTCTTTAGAGGGGGTAGTATAAATTCCATAAAGTTGAAGGATATGTCTTAGAATTTATAATACTACATTAATTTTCAAATTTCAGATTGTATGAACAAAGGTCCATTTAACAAAGATTACTGATTATGACAGTAGCCAAAATTTTGTCATTTTGATTATGTAATTTTAACATTCATTAGTCCTCCCTCCCCCATGTAAGTAATTTTGCTATAAATCGGGTAAAGTGTTATCAGAAGCAGTGAAGATTACTAAGAAATAGAAGACCTATACAACCAAACTCTTCCCACAGATTGAGGAGTTTTAAGACACTCAACTTGTAAAATGTATTTTAAACTTTTGTTATTTTTTATGCATATTAATTTAAAAAGAGAATATAATGTAAAATATCTCTGAAAGTTCAATTATCCAGTGGTAACTACCATTAGTACATTTTGGTCAACATTCAACCATTTCCAGAGGCAGCATACGATCAAGAACCAACAGTACTGAAGGAAGACATTCACGCTGCACGGAAGGCATTGGTGAAAAACAAGGTTCCAGTGGTTGATGGATACAAATTGAGAATACTTCAACAAATGGATGTAACTCTGGAAGTGCTTACTCATGAATGTCAAGTAATTTGGATGGCAGCTCTCTGGCCAACTGACTGGATTAGATCTGTATTTGTGCCCATTCCAACAAAGGCAATCAAACAATGTGGAAATTACTGAACAATATCACTAATATAACTTACGAGCAAATTTTGCTGCAGATAATTCAGAAATGACTGCTATCAAAAGTCAACAGAGAACTTCCAAAAGGTTCAACTTTGATTCAGAAGAGAACGGTAGTACAAAGAATAATTAGTGTTGAGGTCAGGTGGATTTTAGCTGAAAGTAGAGAATTTTAGAAAGATGTTTGCTTGTGTTTTATCAAATGCAGATGCATTTGACTATGTAGATTGTAACAAATCTTGGATAGCATTATGAAAAATGAGACTTCCAGAACACTTAATTATACTAATGTGAAATAGTTGTTTGAACAGAACAAAGGAATACTGCAAAGTTCAAAATTGAACATGGTGTATGGCAGCATTGTATCTTGATTCAATCTGTATGCTGAACAAGTAATTCAAGAAGCCAGATTGTATGAAGAAGTACATGGCATCAGGTTTGAAAGAAAACTCATTAATAACCTGTAACATGCAAATAACACAACCTTGACTGCTGACCGTGAAGGTGATCTGAAGAACTTACTGATGAAAGCCAAAGACTATCACCTTCCATATAAATTATATCAGCACATAAAGGAAATGAAAATACTTAAGCCTTAGCCATAAACAACATAATAGCGGACAAATAAATTGAAGGTATTGAGGACTTCATTCTACTTGCATCGCCAATCAATGCCCATGGAAGCAATTATGAAGAAATGAAACAACATACTACATTTGGTAGATATGCTGCAAAACACTCTTTAAAATCATAAAAAAAGTGCACCTGATCCAACTCATTCTCTTTTCAGTGATTTCATATGCATGTGAAATCTGGAAAATGTAAAAAGAAGACAGAAGAAGAATAAAGCCTTATAATTCTTGGTATTGGCAAAGAGTATTGAATATACAATGAACAGCCTGGAAGAATGGTGGAGTACTGGTGTGGCACTGTAGGATAAGCACTGGGCTACCAACTGCAAAGCTGGTGGTTCATACCCACCAGCCATTCCTTGGAAACCCTATACAAGAGGGTTGCTATGTGTAGGGTTTCCAAGGAACTGACTCTACCAGCAAAAGAAACACCCTGAAGAATGAACTAATCTGTCTTAAACCTATTGTCTTCTAGGTAGCTTTGACTTGAGTGACCCTTAAGGATAGAATAGAACTGGCCCATGGGGTTTCTAAAGCTGTAATGGTGTGGCACTGTAGGATAAGTACTGAACTGTGAATTGCAAAGTTGGTGGTTCACACACACCAGCTGCTCCTCGGAAAACCTATAAGGGTTTCTATGAGTCAGAACCAACTTGACAGCTCTTAACAACAACATTCTTTATGGAAGCAGACCAGGTAGGTGCTTACTCATTGAGCCACTAAGCTAAAACCAAACCCACTGCCATCACCTCAATTCTGCTCATAATAACAACCCTGTTTAGGGTTTCAGAGGCGGTAAATCTTGACGGGAACAGACAGCTTTTTCTTTCTCCCTCGGAGCAGCTGGTAAGTTACAGTTGCCCACTTTGAAGTTAGTAGCCCAGTGCGAGACCCACAGTGTCACAAGTACCAGGACTCCTTAAATCAACTTTAGAAGAAATAAATCTGGAATGCTCCTTAGAAGCAAGGATGGTGAAATGTCTTGCTTACTTTGGATACATCATAAGTAAAGACCAGTCCCCTGAGAAGGACCTCATGCTTTGGTAAAAGTAGAGATCAGTAATAATGAAGAAAACCCTAAATAATATAGATTAATTCAAAAGCCATAACAATGGACTCAAATGTATCAAAGATTATGAAGATGGTGTGGTACCAAGCAATATTTCAATGGCACTTAACAACAACAAAGGTTGCCACAATTGACGCTCAGGGAAACAGCAGTTAAAGCAATCGGTTTATTGCATTAGGCAAATCTGGTGTACAAGTCCTCTTTAAAGTGTTCAAGAGCGAAGATACCAGTTTGAAGACTAAGGTGCACATGACCCAAGCCATGGTATTTTCAATTATGTTATATGCATGTGAAAGCTGGACAATGAATAAGAAAGATTTTTAGAAGAATTGATGCATATGAATTACGGTGTTGGAGAAGAATATTAAAAATAAAAATAGGGAAATAAGACCCAATATATCCAGACTACACTCCCAGCTAAGGTTACTCAAGGTATAAGTAGATTTGTGTTATCTTTCAGTAACCCAGAAATTGATTGGAACTTAATCCAACAGCATTTTAGGAGGTTGTGGAACAATATACACTTGTCTGTGGATATTCATCAGCTACATGCTCAAATTTATGATATAAGTAATTCTCAAAGTGAACACTGAGTGGCTACTAATTTGCTACCCCTGCTAGAGAGTAAGATCCCCTAAGAACTTGATTGAACCTCAGCATAGTGATCCTGCTTGGTCACCTTAGAGCAGGTGGTGGGCCGGCAACGTCTGGCGCATGGGGTCCCCAGCTGATCTCCTCCCTCCCTGCCTTCCTCGGATGGCGGCTGTTTATGCTGGACGTGTGGCCAGAGACGGGTAAGGATCACGTGGAACCTCGGCTACTTAAAACAGAGCCATTGCCATGCTGCAATGAGTCTCAATGACTGGTAAGACTGAGGAATTCGCACTGACCACCTAAGACAGGCAGCGTCCCTTAAACAATCAATAAATAAGGAGGATTCAGATGCAGACAGTGCAGACCCGGTCAGGAGGCCAAGCCCCTGTGGGCCCAAGCGTTGTTGACCGTCCAAACCATAGGCTCTGAGGATCAGACTTTAGCTACCTAGTAGACAGAGCAAACTGTCCCTCATCTGATTATTCAGTAATGCTTGTTAGTAATCTCATACATGAGCCCTGGATATCCACAGACAAATGTAAAAACCTTCCCTAAAAGCCGAGACTGTAAATTCCAAAAAGGCAAGTCCGCCCCCATCCAAAAAAAAAAAGCTAAAGAGGATAGAGAGAAACACTGTAAACTGATGATATATGGAGGGGATAATAATCAATGTAATGAAACAAGCTATATGAATGGTTGAATGTGAAGCTGATGATGTGCCCTGTAAACTTTCACTCAATGCAAAATAAAAACATTTAATTAAAAAAATAATAAAAATAAAATAAATAAAAATAACCATGGACTGACAAAAGGACAAACAAATCTGTTTTGAAGAAGTACAGTCAAACTACTCCTTTGAAGCCAGGATAGTGAGACTCTGTGTCTCATACTTAGGACATATTATCAGGAGGTACCAATCCCTGAAGAAGGATATTATGTTTGGTAGAGGCAAGGATCAAGGAAAAAGATCTCCAATGAGATCGATTGGCACAGTGACAGCTGCAACAAGCTCAAGTGTAACAGCAGTTTTGAGCATGGTGTAGCACCCAGCCAAGTTTTGTTCAGTTGTGCATAGTGATCACTATGAATCAGAACTGACCTAACAACAGTGTGTGTGAGTGTGTGTGTACGGATTTACCACAAACGCAGCAGTAAGCTCCCACAGAACAATACATTAATTTTCAAAACTGTCATCCATATAATTTTTCAAAAATTTATCATACATCAGTATTTTATCCATTAATATGAAGCTTTGCCTTTTGAAAGCATTCATCCTGAAATAATTTAATAGTTCTTGTATATGCGACCGATATTAACAGAAGTAACTTAATACATTGTACTGAAAATGAAATTTACCACTAAGAAAAGTAACTTACAATTTAAGAAGGGACTTCAAAAATGTTTGTGGAAAAATTCCATCATCTTTTAATTCCATTTTGACACGAACTTTTTGAAATCCCTCATATGTAATCTATATGTAACAAGGGGTTCATATGTTTTGTTTTGTTTTGTTGTTATTTTAAGTTTTTATTGTGAATTGAGTGAAAGTTTTTGGGCAGATCATCAGTTTTACATTCAACAAATCATATACTTTGTTTCATTGTTGTTAAGTGCCGTGGAATTGGTTTCAACTCGTAGCGACCCTGTAAATCCTGTACAGGATTTCTGAGGCTGTAAGTCTTTACTGGAGCAGAAAGCCTCATCTTTCTCCCACAGAACAACTGGTGGTTTCGAATTGCTGACCTTGTGGTTCACAGCCCGATTCATAACCACTACGCTATCAGAACTCCTTTACAATGATTATAATTCCCTCCATGTACCATCAGTTAACAGTATTTCTCTCTATTCATTTTAGCTTTTTTTTTTTTAAAAAAAAACACTCAATCATATATAATAATTTAAACCACCAAAGGGCACATTCTGCAAATCTGCTTTCCAGCCACCAGTTCTCAGTCTCTCTCTTTCTATAAATCTGGAGTCCTCAGCTGCTCCTTCTCTCCATGCCCCCATCTCTGCCTCCAAAAGTATAGCCACTTTTCTGGATAAGGTCCTGCATTTCACTTGTACTCTTCTCCCTTGATGGTCCTAGGGTCCTCTGTTTCTGGACTGTAAGATTAACTACTCACCCATTTTTGTTACAAAACTTCTACCTTTATAATTGTGACAGTCACAATTAGTCATGATACCAATTACTATTGAATCATAGGAATCTTATCCGCATGTCTTTTTACCAGCCCCATCTAGACAACATGAAAATTATTCAGTGGGGACTCTATCTTTACTCACACACTCCTAAACTCCCTCTTGAAACCTTGTAAGCCAGTCGCTTGGTGCCTTTATCACCCCATCATGTTAAGTAGCCAGTGTCTAAGTTGCCCGTCCCTAACAACTGTTTGCAGTGAAATCCACACTAGGGTGTTCAGAGTTGACATCTCTTCCAGAACAGCTTTTACTATGAGAGCAAAATCTGTCTCCTTGGTAAATCCATGATCAAGCTAAATCCTTTTCTGATGGCACAGTGGACGGAAACATGAGAGTCACCAGAAGAGATCTAGCTGCCTTCTTTTCACTGTCTGAACTTCAAGATGTCACTAAAATGTTAAAGGGCAGAATTTGAAACTGTACGGCCTTTGGACTCAAGTCACTTTGTGAACTGTTTGTCATTGTTTTTGTTGTAAGTAAGCTGCATCATTTTAAAAAAAAGTCAATTATACAAATCTTTTTCATATTTTGATTGATTTTCCTAGCTTGTGTTGGATTTACTTGGATTGGACAAACCCTGGGGTAGAAACCCTCAGGATTTCAACTGTTGTGGGTTGCACGTAGGCCCTAAATATGGGAAATCCCTCTTTTTTCTTGAAGAAGTGAGAGCAAAGTACACCCGAAAGCACACATCTGTGGTCACAGAGGTTCTTCTATGGGGCCTCCAACCTAAGGGCACACAGCTCATGGGCCAGGGCTGGACCTCACATGATTATCTCCTGTTTTTTGAGCCTGGTTTCTTGGACCTGGTCAGTGACATGTCAGTACCATTTAGTTCTTGATGGGTAAGCCTGTACTCAAGAAGCAGTGAACTCTTGCCCAGGACACAAGTGTATCAGCTAGTTACCATTGAAATGGCCACCAGGACCCTGAGTGTGTGTCCCAAATTGGTCTTGTTTCCCATTCAGTGCCCCAACTGATGGGGTGAAGCTGCAGTTCGCAAGGTCATGTATCTGAGAAGTTGAACTCCATGGAAACGATTCCAGGAGAAAGAGCTACATTGGGACACCATCATATTGAGGCTCCATTTACTGGCTCATTTTTTCTTTTTAAGTAATATTTTACTGTGTTTTAGGTGAAACTTTACACAGCAAATTAGATTACCTATTAACAGTTTTGGAGCCCTGATGTGGTTCTGTAGGATAAGCACTTGACTGCTAACTATGAGGTTGACAGTTCAAACCCACCAACTGCTTCTTGGAAATCCTATACAGGGTTGCTATGAGTCAGAACTGATTTGACAGCACTTAACAACAATTACTAATTTTTATACAACTTGTTCCATTCAACTTTTACAATGTGTTAGCATTTTCATTGTTTCTACTCTGTTCATTAGGTTTCCATTGATCTAGTCTTTCTTCCTCTCCTTGCCTTCTCTTTGCTTTTGGGTAAATGTTGACTCTTTGGTCTCATGTAGTTAATTGTTTAAGGAAGCACATTACTCTTGGCATCTCTGATGATTGTATAAACTAATCTACTATTTGCTTTACAGGAATAGCTTCAAACCCAAATTCAAAGGTTATCTTAGTATGATAGTCTTAGGGATTCTTCTAGTCTCTGTTAGTCCAGTAAGTCTGGTCTGCTTTAGGAATCTGAGTTTTGTCCTACATTTTTCTCTCATTTTATCTGGAACTTTGTATTGTGACTCTGGTCAGAATCATCTGTAGTGGTAGCCAGGTCCATCTAGTTTTTGTGGTCACCATGACCAAATAGGATTCATTTTAGGAATGCAGGGATGGTTCAACAATCAAAAATCAATCATTGTTGTTAAGTGTCATCGAATTGGTTTTGATCCATAGTGACCCTGTACATGAGATAATTTGAAAATACCATAGCTTGGGTCAGGTGCACCTTAGTCCTCAGACTTATATCTTTGCTCTTGAGCACTTCAAAGAGGTCTTGTGCAGCAAAAAGATGGAAACAGCTTAAATGCCCATCAGTGGAACAATGGATAAACAAACTTTGGTTCATACACACAACAGAATACTACGCAACATTGAAGAAGAATGATGAATGCTCAAAACATCTCATAAAATGGATGAACCTGGAGCACATTATGCTGAAGAATAATGAAGATAGGTGAAGACTCAGGAAGGTATGCAAGGGCTAAAGGGGTTAGAGGTAAACAGTGATGTAGACATAACCTTGAAACAACACTGCTCTGCAGAAAGATCCATGGATAGGGACACAAGCTGAATGGGTGTGGGAGGAAGAGAGGACATTTACCCACCCACAAATAGTTTGGAAGAGAATATTTGTACATGGTATTTACCCTTCCTGCAAACACAACTATAAATGTGGTGAAGCATACAGTGGGCAAAATGAGGTAAACTTCTTAGATATGATCAGATATCTTAAGACAATGAGCTGCCAGACCTGGGGACTTGTCTCAGGGGACACCATGGTAAATTGGCATAACATAGTCCACAAAGACTTTAGTGAGTAGCATCTGGGATCTTAAAAACTCATGAGAGACCTTCTAAATTGCAGCTATTTAACTCTCCATGTGCAGAAGAACGAAGAATAATGAAAACTGAAGATGCCTGCAATCATTTAGTCTAACAGATGAATGGAACATGTGAACATCATTCTCTAAGACTTTGAGACCAGAGAACTAGATGGTGCCCAACTACCATGATCAACTTCTCTGCAAGAGGTCATATTAGGAGGTCCCTGATAAAGCAGCAGAAACTAGGGAACAAAACTCAAAATTATTTTTAAAAAAACCACACACACACACATGCAAAAAAAACCACAACAGGCTTATTGGTCAGAAAGAGACTGGAGGAGCCTGAAACAATGGTACTCAACCACCCTTCAGGTCTGGGAAGGAACTCACCCTTGTGGCCCAATTTTCAGTCAAGCAGTAGATAGGTGTTTAGGGGGACAACAACATGGAATGGCAAAGCAATCAAAATCAATAGGGCAACATTTATTTAAGGACAAAGTTGAGAAGGGATAGGAAGGGGGGTAGAATGGAAATAGGAAACCACAGGGAAGAGGTGGGATAAGTGTTATTGCATGGAGGGGATTGCAAGCATTGAGTTGAAACAGTGTATGATTTGTTGACTGTAAAACTGATGATCTTGTCTGTGAATCCTCACTCAACTCAAAATAAAAAGTTCAGACAAAACAGATAATGGAAGAACTTCGGCAAACTGGTCAACTAGGCAGATACATTACATGGACCCTATAACAAAGATACAAAGGAACAAATGAAAAAGATACTCATGAAAATTCTGGAACTGGGAACTTCAGAGGAAGTGGATTGAGTGCTTGCTGGGAGGAAAAGCTGAGCAAGGATGGTGACAAACAGGGACTGACTGGTAAATGGTGAGCCAGACATGGCTTGACCCATCTTCAACTTTGAGCAAATTTGGCAACAGAAGGTGGCCTGCCAGAGTAGATTCTCACAGTTCGTGGGAAAAGTGCGATTCCTTCTTCTCTATGCTCCCCAGGTGACCAGAGGTGTGCCAGCTCCCATCCTCATCCACTCCCAGAGCAGATCCTGTTCTTGGGGAGGTCAGAGCCACATGGTTGGGAGCCACACCAGTGTGAGCAGGTGCTGGTTGGGCTGCTTTAGTGCTTGGATTCAGATGGGCTCATCTCCAAACCAACAGAACCCAGAGTCACTAGACCAACGCTTAACCAGCTGCACTGTGGTCCTAACATATGCTGAAACCAGTTTAATCAAGGTCCTCCACACATTACTTGGAGAACACCAAGACCAATAGGAACTTTATCTATGTCCAGGAACTCTTGTTGTCACCCCCACTGCCCCCCACCCCAATACCCACCTTTGGACCTCTTCTGCTTGCAGGGACCCTCCAGGTTTTGCTCCTCTTTGTGTCTGACAGCTTTATTTTTTCCTTTTGCTTAATTGTTTTTATTTATTCTTTCTCTTCCTCCTCTTTCCATTCCCTTGAATTCTGTCCTTTTATCTCTGCTTTTGTTTTTCCTTTACTTCTATTCCTCATTTCCTCATTTCCCCTCTTTTGTCTTTTTTCTCCCTTTTGATCTTTCATTATCATTCTCTACTGTCTCTTTTCACCTCACTCTCCCTGGTTTTTCTAAGTGGATTTTAAATTTCTTCCTTTTATTTTCTCTTCTATAGATTCATTTTCCTGTCCTTCTTTTGGTTTTATAATCTTTTTTTTTAAAGTTGATGCCTGTTTTTATTTCCTTTTTCTCTTTATTGTTTGTTCTGTTTTGTTTTCTCATGTGTGTCTGGGAGGGTTGTTCTCTTTCCCATCTAATATGTGACAGCAATCAGGCCCAGAGAGCCCAGTTACAATCAAACTCTCTGCAGCTCCACCCATTGAGCTAGAGCCAACACCATCTCCTATACCAGCTGATCAATGACGGACAGCAGCCAAAACCAGTCACACCTACCCTAAACTGACCTGCCTGAACAGTGAACAAGAAGTTCCATTCTCTAACTACACCCACAGGAGACAGTTGGTGAGAACCTAAGAACACATCAACATACAATCACAAAGGAAATGTTGGTGAGTGCTGTAGAGTCAGATTCTGACCCACAGTGCTCTGTATAGGGTTTCCAAGGAGCAGCTGGTGAGCTTGAACAGCAGGCCTCCTGGTTCAAGCAGACTTTGCAATCCAGTGCATAAGCCAATGGTGTCACACCAGTATCTTAGAGAACACACAATTTTAGCTCACATGAGAAACAAGCAAAAATGATTTAAACAAATGACCAAGATGCAGAAATAGAACACATTTCTGAGGAAGAAAAGGAAATGGAACTAACTGAAAAATAATTCAAAGGAATGATACCTGGATACCTTCAAAGGATTGACAGAAAGATTGAAGAAAGCAAAGAGAGCACACACACACACACACACAAACTTAAAAATTCAGGAAAACACCTGCAAGAATGAACAAACAAATTAAATGCAAATTTTGAAACAATACCAAACCTGCTATTAGAAATCCAGAAGATCAATAACTAAGATTTCAGAAATGGATGACACATTGAAAGGGCAAAGGAGTAGATTCAAAGTAATGGAAACCTGGATTAGTGACTTTGAAAATAAATCTCTCACTACTAGTACATTAGAAGAATAATCAGAGAAAAAAAACACCTGAAGAAAGCCTAAATTACATTGGACACTATGAACACTAAAAAGCCTAGGGAAAAAAATTTCAAAGAGTTGCTGGAAGAAAATTTCCCTAACATCATGAAACATAAGATGATAGGCATACAGGGAAAATAGCAAAATCCAAACAAGATAGATCCCAAAAGAAATCTACCAACCACATCATAACCAAACTTTCTAAAACCAAAGTCAGGGAAAGAATCCTGACAGCAACACAGGAAAACCTATTAATAGGTTGCGAAAGTGGGATCAGGAGCTTTTGGACTAGTATAGGCTTGATGGACAGCCCTGGTGGTGCTGTAGGCTAGACACTGGACTACTAAACACCAGGTCAGCATTTCAAACAGATTGTGGGAGAAAGAAAAGGTTTTCTGCTGCCATAAATATTTATAGTTTTAGAACCGCTAGACATAGTTGCTGTGATTCACAAGTGGCTCTGTTCCAGTTAAGGTTTTATAAGGCTTGATATGGGGGCAGGGAGTGACACAGAAAGGTAGATTGATTTGAAACATTTTGAAGAATTTGTAGGACTAGTTGAAGGATTAGATGTTGAGCAGATAAAGAGGAAATCAAGAATGACTCAGATACACATTTTTTGGGTTTGTAAGGGTAAATCACATATTTTTGCTTTGTTCATTTGTGAAATATAAGATAGAAGTGGGAGGCCACAGGAGGAAGTTGGATAAATGCTGTTGTAGGGAGGGGACTATAATCTTTGAGATAAAGCAAGGTGTATTTTTTGTTGACTGTAGAGCTGATGGTCATGTCTGCAAACCCTCACCTGATTCACACAGAAAAAAAACCCTCAAAAAAACAGACTCACAGACATCTAAGGGAGGCAGAAACAAGACGATATACTTGGACACATTCTGTCTAATCCCTGTACAACAGAGACCCAAAACACTGAGTAAAACACATACAGATGAAAATCCTAGCGCTCAGAACATCAAATGACAGGATGGAGAATTGGATTAAACACCTTTTGGAAAGGCAGACAGAGAAAAACCATGAATCAGAGATGGAGCTGGGTCCCATGCTGTACCCGGCAGTTTTGAAACATAGAGGGCGAGAAGAAGTCAACTTCACGGAATCCTGATTGGGACAGAGACACAATATGGTAATAGTGGTATGAACAACTGCAAAGCAAGTCAGTGAAGAGGGACAAAACAGCTCACTTACAGAGACACCTGGTCATTTGGGTTGAGGGTCCACATTTGGGGACTGTAGACTCTGGACAACCCTCTCCCTCATTCCCTTCCCATCATCGAATCTTGTCAGAAACTGGATAATTGGTTGAGCCTGCCTGGAAATGTAATGGGCTCACACCAATGAACTGTGACCAGAGGAGTGCTTTCCTTCTCTGGCTTTCTCCCATAGTACTGTCCTGGTATCCAGGGATGAAGTTCTGGCTCCCACCAACCCAGTGGCTAGGGACATCCACCTAGTTTATTGCACCCACTGACAGTCACCCTCTGCACACATTCCTAAGCAAACTGAATGTATGCAGTGGGTGACTGCCGGTGGGTGCAGGAATGTACACATTCCTAAGTGTCCATGTGATTGACAGGTCTCGCTCTCAGAATTCATGACTGGCGCCTGCAGCCACCACTAGCAGAGAGGCATACATACCTGGACTGGCTGCCAGGCTCCCAGCCCCATGAGCCACATCACAGGAACATTGCTGGAACATTTTCTGATTTTTAGGATTTTATGCTTTTCTCGTTTTCTCCTCACCCTACTTTTCCTTGCTTTTTGTACCCCCTACTCTTCATTTTCACACTTTTCCTTTTTATTATTATTTTGTTCTGTTCCATCTAAGGAGAGGAGGAAATTTTTTCCCCATTAGTCAGCACTGAAACTTGTTCTCCAGCATAGAGATGCTAAAACAAATGGAAGAAATGAGGGAGGTACAAGAGATGAACCAAAAATTCAAAGGTCAGCTTGAAAAGATAAAGCCAAATATGACAACAAAATGGGCAAAGATCTGGAGTCAGAAAACCAAAAAGGAAGAACACGCTCAGCATTTCTGAAGCTGGGGAAACTGAAGAAAAAATTCAAGTCTCAATTTTCGTTATTGAAGGATTTTCTGGGAAAATTATTAAATCATGCAGAAAGCATCAAAAGAAGATGGAAGAATACACAGTCACTGTACCAAAAGGAAATAGTTGATGCTCAACCATTTCAAGAGGTAGCATATGGTCAAGAGCAAATGATACTGAAGGAAGAAGTCCAAGATGCATTGAAGGAATTGGGAAAGAACAAGGCATCAGGAATTGATGAAATGAAAATTGAAATATTTCAAGACAGTGAGGTGGCACTGGAGGCACTCACACTCATCTATGCCAAGAAATTTGGAAAACAACTATCTGACCGACTGATTGGAAGAGATCCATATTTGTGCCCATTCCAAAGAGAGGTAACCCATCGGAATGCAGAAATCATCGGACAATCTCTTTGATATCCCATGCAAGTAAAGTTTTACTAAAAGTAATACAGAAATGGCTACAATCATACATACATTGACAGAGAACTTCAGAGGTTCAAGCCAGATTCAGACAAGGCCATGCAATGAGGGATGTCATCGCTGATGTCTGATGGCTACTCACTTCAACACTATTGATCAGTGACAGATGGTGGACAGCATCTCTTTATCTTTCTTTCAGCTGCTGTCTGACCAGTAAGCAGAGACCTGACCCCATTCTCCTTTCAGTTACTGTACCCACCTGAGACAAGAGAGGAGTGGCCCAATACTGCCAAACTAGCCTCAAAGTTAGCCTTCCCACTCTGTCCACCCAGATATATCAAAGCAGAGCAAAACCAAAACTCAGGGTGGGTAGGTAAGAGTTTGACTCATTTACGGAGAGGAAGTAGAGTTGTCTGAGGGAAGCAGTGAAGTTTAAAGGTTTCTTTGAGTTGAATCAGCAGTTGTTCATTCTTGGTGCACTGTGAACTCTTGTGATAATTGGCCTACAATAGCTTTATTTGGACAATCTTGCACTTCAAGAGAGAAAATGTTGAGTTTCCTTTTCATGTGCCAAGTCTAGAGTAGCTGGCTGGAGTTCTGTTGTTTGTTGTTAAGTGCTGTCGAGTCGATTCTGACCCATAGCAACCCTGTTTAGGGTTTCCGAGGAGCAGCTGGTAAGCTTGAACCACTGACCTTGCAATTCAAACAGTCTGGTGCATTAACCCACAGCGCCACACCAGGACTCCTGTTGTTAGGTGCTGTCCTGTCAACTCTGACCCATAGTGATCCTGTATAGGGTTTCCAAGGAGCAGCTGGTGAGCTGGAACTGCTGACCTTGCAGTTCAAATGACTGCAGTCTAGTGCATTAACCCACAGTGCCACACCAGGACTCCTGTTGTTGTTAGGTGCCATCAAGTCGGTACCAACTCATAGTGACCTTATGCACAGCAGAATGAAACACTACCTGATCCTGGGCCAACCTCACTACTGTTGTCATGCTTGAGTCCATCAATGCTGCCGCTTGGCCAATCCACCTCATTGGGGGTCTTCCTCTTTTTCTCTGACCCTCCACCTTACCAAACATGATACCCTTCTCTAGCGACTGGTTCCTCCTGACAATGTGTCCAAAGTATGAAAGACGAAGTTTGGCCATTGAGGACTAAGATGTGCCTGACCATGGTATTTTCAATAGCCTCATATGCATGTGAAAGCTGGACAGTGAATAAGAAAGGACTCCTGTGGTGGTGGTAGTTACATGCCATGGAGTTGGTTCTAACTCATAGTGACCCTGTACAAGGTTTCTGAGGCTGTAAATCTTCATGGGAGCAGAAAGCCTCATCTTTCTCCCATGGAACAGCTGGTAGTTTCAAACTGCTGACCTTGCGGTTCGCAGACCAATTCGTAAGAAGGGAGTAAAAGATCATTTTACTGATGTCCAGACCTCTGTAGTTGATTGTCCTGATTTGACTAAGGAACCATTTACATTTCCTGCACAAGGCATCTGAAGTAGGAGGTGTGCTTTGTTGCCTCTTGTAAACCAAACCAAACCAAACCAAAACAAAAAAGCTTAGGCTGGGAATAAGACTGCAAAAGAAATCAAGCTGCCTGGTTGTTTCATTCATTCTCAGAGCAGGGGCAGGCCCATTTCAGTCTCTTAGATTCAATTCAGAATTTGTGCCAATTATTCAAACAGAAGTGAACACAAACCTGTGAATGGCAGCTACTTTTCCCAAGCGAACCCTGTGAATGGAGGGTGCCTGCTATAGAAATTGTGAAAAATACGATCTTGGATATGTATTACTGGCTTTTCTTCTTGCCACTGAGGTCCAACCTGGCAAGGTCATTGAGGTGAAAGTCAAAAGAAGAACTGGAAAATTTAACTTTGTAACTTGTATGAGACAGACTCTTGAAAAACATTATGGGATAAGTCTATAGAGATGGGAGTATATAAGTCCATACTTCCTTCATTAAGTAAGGAAAAATGAAGGCTTACATTATGCTTACAAAATGCATACTCATTTTACTAGTCATCATGGAAACAGTGAGCACCACCTTTATGATACGACCCCAGACACAGTGGAGATCTTCAGTACTTATTAACCTGCAAAGTGTCTCATTCTTATTGACCAACCAAAAGAAACCCATTCAGCTGGGTGAGATTAAATTATTTGATACTCATTTAGAAAAAGGTTTATTCCTTAAACTTTAAATCAAGCTCATGAATTGATACTAGTATAAAATTCAATGGAAATGATCTCACTACAAAACCTCATTTTTTAAAATAAATGTTTTATTGTGAATTAGGTGATAGTTTCCATGGGAGAACATTAGTTTTACATTCATTCTATTGTATATCGTTTCATTGCCACGGTTACAATCCCCTCCATGTATCATCAACCAACCAAAGGGTATACCCTGCAAGTCTGCCTTGCCCCCCCTCCCCCCTGCTCCGGTAGTCAACAAAAAGCCCCTCTGGATCTCAAGTCCTCAGTTGCTCCATCTCTCCACATCATCGTCTCTGCCTCCATCTCAGACATCAATGCTTCTCTGGGTAGGGTCCCACTCTCCGCTCTTCTCCATTGATGGTCCTAGGGACCTCCGCCCCTAGACTGAAAAGTTAATCGCTCCCCTCCTTGCTATGAAACATCTACCTTTACATTTCCAACCCTCACAATCAGTCCTGATAACAATTATTCATTATTGTATCACAAGAGACCCAGCTGCATCTCCTTTCATCAACCGGACCTAGACAGATTGGATACTACTCACTGGAGATTCTACCTTATTCCTCGCCCTCTGGATCTAGGTTCCCTCTTGAAAGCTTGTAAGCCAATCACTTCTTGCCTTTGTAGCCCCCCCATTTTGGGTAGCCAATGTTCAAGTTGCCCATCCCTGTCTACTCTGTGTATGG
>NW_006408767.1:3111460-3113235 GCF_000296735.1 Chrysochloris asiatica | reverse complement strand
CTAGACACTGATAAGGGGAAGTGAGGGAAAAACAGCAATGAAGCAGTGAGCTAAGCCCTACAACGTTCAATAGACTTCTGTGAACCCAGGTGAAGGCCTGTTTGGCCAGCAGTGTGGCAAGACCTGGGGACTCTTGGACCCAGAGTCAGTGACATAGCTGCCTATATTGTTTTGTATTTTTCCTGTAGCTCTTTCTTTCAAGAAGTATCTTCTCTTCTTCTAGCCACTCCAGGCTGGTCTGCTCCTCCTTTCAAGAGGAAATTTCCCATCTCTAAAGATCTGGATGTGGTTCAGGCTTCCACCTTATAGTCTTATGTAATGCAGAGGCTCCACAGGAAGCCTCCTTCACTGGGCACTTTGTAGCCCCATTTTAGGTATTCCAATCAGTTACAGGCAGAAGATGAACTTACAAGCTTTCTATGGTGATGTTTCTGGCTATTCCTTTCTCTCCCCCTCTGCTGTCTATTTTATAATATAATTCAAGGAAAACCAAGATTCAAAAGACAGGCAAGCTTCTTAACATTGTTCCCCACTATTCCCCATTCCAACCATGTCTTAATCTCTGTATCCCAGAGCCCTGTTGTTCCAAGGTTGTGCATACATCATTATTTACCTCTGTCCCCTTTAGCCAATTCAAACCTGCCTAAATGTTCTCCCATCTGCTTTGTTCTTCCATTCCCCTCTCCCTTCTTGTATATTGCCCCCCTCCCCAGCACCCAAACTATCCTGTGTCTATTCTCTGCCCTGTACTCCACCTTCCCCTCCCTCCCTTCACCCCATCCCTACATTCCAGCAACCATCAAAGAATCCACTTTAGTGGATTAGTATGGGTTCTTTTTCTTAGTCTTTTATAGTAGTGGTCCTATGCAGTATTTCTCCTTTTGTGACTGACTTACGTCACTCAACATAATGTCCTTAAGATTTATCCATGTTAGGTGGTGGCATGCAGCTTCCTTGTTATTTTCCAAGGTAGCATAATATTCCATTGTGTGTATGTACCACAATTTGTTTATCTATTGTTCAATTGATGGGCACTTTGGCTGTCTCCATCTTTATGCTATTGTAAATAGTGCTGCTGTGAACATTGGTGTGTATATATCTCCTCGGTTTGTGGCTCGTTTTTCTTTTTTAAGGTTTTTATTGTTGATTAAGTGAAAGTTTACAGGGCACATCATCAGTTTCATATTCAACCATTTATATAAATTGTTTCATTACATTGATTATAATCCCCTCCATATACCATGAGTTAAAAGTATTTCTCTCTACCCACTTTTTACATCTCCAAAGGGCACATTCTGCAAGTCTGCTCCTGGCCACCAGTTCTTAGTCCTTCTCTTCTTAATTGATGAATCTAGAGTCCTCAGCCATGCCCCCTCTCAATGCCCCCATCTCTGCCTCCATCTCTGGCACCGCTGCTTCTCTGGATAAGGTCCCGCACTCTGCTTGTGCGTTCCTCTCTTGATGGTCCTAGGGTCCTGTGTTTCTGGACTGTAAGATTAACCACTCCCTTTTTTTTTTTTTTGTTACAAAACTTCTACCTTTACAAGTGTGACAATTGCAATTAGTCATGATAACAGTTATTCACTATTGAATCTTACGAATCTTATCCCCATCTCCTTTCACCAGACCCATCTAGACAAGATGAGAGCTATTCAATGGGGACTCTTTCTTTCCCCACACACTCTTAAACTAAGTTCCTTCTTGAAACCTTGTAAGCCAGTCACTTTGTGCCTTTATTGCCCCCTCATTTTAGGTAGCCAATGTCTAAGTTGCCC
>NW_006408767.1:3075179-3079408 GCF_000296735.1 Chrysochloris asiatica | reverse complement strand
GTGAACATATCTTCATATGTTTGTTGGCAGCCTGGATCTCTTCCTTAGTGAAGTGTCTGTTCATGTCCTGTGCCCACTTTTTATTTAGGTGTTTTGTCAAAAATCATTTGGCTGTATGTAGATGCATTAATTTCTGGATTCTCGATTCTGTTTTCCATCTCATTTACTTATGCTCTTTTCTTTATTATTTCCCTTCTTTTGGTGACTGTAGGTACCCTCTGCTGGTCTTCTTCTAATTGTCGAAGATGCTGTGTTATTGTGTTGATTTTGGCTCTTTCCTCTTTTGGGTGTGTGTATTTATCACAATAAATTGTCCTCTCAGGCCTGCTTTTGCTGTGTCCCAAAGATTTTGGTATGTTTTGTTTTCATTCTCATTTGTTTCTAGGAAATTTGTGAATTCACGTTTAATTTTTTCTTTTACTCAGTCGCTTTCCAGCAGGGTGTTGTTCAGTTTCCATGTATTTGACTTTATTGTTTTGGCCTTCTTATTGTTGATTTCTTGTTTTATAGCATTGTGGTCTGAGAAGATGATCTGTAGAATTTTGATGGTTGTGAATTTATGGAGGCTTGCTTTGTGACCTAACACATGGTCAATTCTGGAAAATGTTCCATGCGCACTGGAGAAGAATGTGTATTGTGCTGTTGTTGGATAGCATGCTTTGTATACATCTATGAGGTCAAGTTGGTTGATTGTGTTAAGTTCCTCTGTAACATTGTTGAGTTTTTTTCTGGTTGTTCTATCCCTTTTTGAGAGTGGTGTGTTGAAGTCTCCCACTATAATTGTGGATTTATCTATTTCTTTCTTCAATTCCATTAAGGTTTACTTCATGTATCTTTGTGCTCTTTCATTGGGAGCATATATATTTATTATTGTTAAGTCATCTTGCTCAATTGACCCTTTGATCATGAGATAGTGTCCTTTGTCTCTTATGCTGGTTTTTATCTTAAAGTCTACTTTGTCGGAGATTAGTATTGCCACTTATGCTTGTTTTTTGCTGCAGTTGGCATGGTAAATTTTTCCCCATACTTTAACTTTTAGTCTGTTTTTGTCTTTGTGTGTGAGGTGTGTCTCTTGCAGGCAGCATATTGATGGATCTTTTTTTTTTTTAATCTATTCTGCCACTTTTTGTCTCTTCACTGGTGCATTCAATCCATTGACATTCAATGTAATTATCAATAAGTATGAACTGATTGCTGTCATTATGTTACTTTTTTCGTGGTGCTGTTTGTTCTTTGGGTCTGCTTTCCTTCTAATATTGGATTTGTGTTGAGTTGTTTCTTGTCAGTTTCTTCCTAGTTTCTATGTTCTCTTGTTCTGTTTGGAAATTTGTTTTTATGATATGTTGTGGAGTATTAACTTTCTTTGGGTTTACTTTGTCATCTCATAACTTGTCTCTGCATTTAAGATACTCCATTGTAACCTGTAATTTACCTGCTATCCCCACCACCTGGGCTTCTGTTGCTGCGTTTGTCCCTTCTTTGACATTGATATATTTATGTCCTTCAGTTGATCTCTCCACTCCTTTGAGTTTGTTGTTGTAGTCTCGTTCTGTTCTGGAGTCCGCTATCTGTTGCCTGTGTTCCAGGTAGTGTTGCCATACCTGTCAATCTCTGTTTGTTGTCTGTTCTTGTTGGTTCTCTGTTCACAGAACTCCTTTTAGGATGTTTTGAAGTGCTGGGTTGGTTTTGATAAAATCTCTCAGATTCTGTTTATCCTGGAATGTTTTGATTGCACCATCGTATTTGATTGATAGTTTTGTTGGATAGATGACTCTCGGTTGACAGTTTTTTTCTTGCAGGGCTTTGTATATGTCTCCCCATTGCCTTCTTTCCTGCATGGTTTGTTCTGAATAGTCAGAGCTTAATCTAATTTGCTTGCCTTTATAAGTTATATTTCTCTTCTCCCTGGCTGCTTTTAGTATTCTTTCCTTGTCTTTGATTTTGAAGAGCTTGATTATTATATGTCTTGGAGACTTTCTTTTGGGGTCTATCCTTCCTGGGGTACATTGGGCTTCTTGGATGTTTTTCTTCTCGTCTTTCAAGATGTTTGGGAAATTTTCTTCCAGAAGATTTTCAACTATCTCCTCTGTGGATTTCTTTGATTCTTCTTGTTCTGGAATGCCAATAATTCTTACATTATTCCTCTTCATGTATCCAGCATGAATCTTAGACTCTCTTCAGATTGTTTTATCCTTTTAGCTGCTTGCTCTTCTATCTTGGCAGTATTGAGAGATTTGTCTTCCCGTTTGCTAGTTCTAGCTTCCATCTCTTCGAGTCTACTCCTTTCCCCTTTCAGCCTATTGTCCATTTCTGATATCTTATTATTGATCACCTGGACATCTTTTTGCAGGTTTTGAATTTTTTCCAATGCTGTGTCAATCCTATTTGATTGTTCCTGCAGTACTTTTCTTACTTCTTCTTTATTTTCCTCGACCCCTTTTTGGATTATTTGAATTTGTCTCCATATCATTCTTCTCAATTCCCTGTCAGGCATATCCAGAACCCACTCCTCCTCCTCTATAAAGCCTTGGCTGTCTCCAGCTCATTTGCATCAGCTGATCTCTTCTGTTTTTAGACGTGTTTCGATAATGTTAGTTGTTTCTTATTGATCATGGTTATTATTATTTTAATTATTATTAATATGATTAGGAGATAGGCTTCCCTTATCATCTGTAATGTGTAGCAGGTGTTATTAGGTCTTGTCTAAGTGGTGGAGTATTATGGTGTATGCTTATAGCTTGGCTATATGGCCACGATTGCTGCTTCTTCTTAGGTGACATAGGGAGGAAAAGGTCCCACCTCCAGGAAAGATGTGTGATCAAAAGGACCAAAAGCAGAAGTAATATAAACGCATCAACAGAAATCACAATTTGGAGCAGAGATACGGCTTTCATCAACTTTTCCGTGCTACACTATCAGTGTGTGTGCAAATAGAAGCCTCCAGCAGGGGTGGGGTGACTCCTCTTTCAGGCCTTTCCTCTAGCCACTGCCATATAGGTGGGCAGATATATATTGGGGAGTTAATGGGAGAAAGATTGACAGCTATTTTTGTCTCTGGTTATCAGTTATCTGCATGTGCTCAGTACCAATCTTGGGATGGTTGAGACCTGTTCTGTTGGGTTTTTATAGATTGCCTTGAGTTTGTGCTGCCCAGTGAACTCAGGTAGCCGCCCAGCCGCAGGTTGTAAGGTTGATAGCTGGAAATTTTAATTTGTTCCCTGTCCCACCAGAACAATAGCTGGAAGATCCACACTGCTACCTGGGAGGAGGGCAAGGCGGCTCAGATACACGGCTTCAGATTTGGTGTGGCGGATGACATCAAAAGTCACTGCCCCTCTCCCTCTCTCTATGCCCTGGGTAAACTGTCCTGCCTGATGTCTGTGCTGATATCTTAAGCTGGGGCAGGGAGATTTCAAGGGAGAGTTGTGTCACTTCTTGTGGTTTTGTTTGTTTAGGTTTTTTGTTTTGTTTTGTTTTTTGCTGGAAATACCGCTTTCTGAATGGGCTGGCTTTAGCCCACCCTCTAAACTCTGCAGGGGCGGGCTAGTCACCGGAGTGGTCCCACCAGTCCCACGGGCAAACGTCTTAAGATGCCCTTATTTTCCTTAGTAGCATGCTTTTTCAAAAATGCAAGTTTGGGAGATTGAAGTATTAGATACAATTATAGTTCGAAAGCTGTGGGTTTGGTATATGAATGTTTCCTTTGTGAGATCCCACTCCCTTCTCACCGGAGCGTTCCCTACCTGGCTCCCCTGGCTGCATCCCGGAACTGGAAGTTCAGTACGAAGCTGTTTTGACCACTGTAGCTATGTAGTAAATTTTGAAGTCGGGAAGTGAGAGGCCTCCAACCTATTCTTCTTAAGCAGTGCTTTGCTTATCTTGGGTCTTTTTCCTCTCCATATAAAGTTTGTAATTGTTTTTTCCATTTCTTTGAAGAATGTCATTGGAATCTGGATTGGGATTGCATTATATGTATAAACTGCTTTGGGCAGTATTGACATTTTCACAATGTTAAGTCTTCCTATCCAGGAGCATGGTACATTATTCTATTTTTGTAGGTCTCTTTTAGTAGTGTTTTGTAGCTTTCTTTGTATAAGTCCTTTGTTTCTCTGGTTACATTTATTCCTAGATATTTTATCCTTTTGGTGGCTATTACAAATGGTATTGCTTTCCTAATGTCCTTTTCAACGGTGTCGTTTTTGGTATAGAGTAATTCAACTGATTTTTTT
>NW_006408767.1:3071149-3074404 GCF_000296735.1 Chrysochloris asiatica | reverse complement strand
ACAATACATTGAAAGGGCAAAGGAATAGAATTGAAGAGATAGAAGCTAGAACTAGTGAGCTAGAAGATAAATCTCTCAACACAACTAAGATAGAACAAATACAAAAAGGGTTAAAAAAAATCTGAAGAAGGCCTAAGATTCATGTTGGATAACATGAAGAGGAATAACATAAGAATTATTGGCATTCCAGAACAGAAACAATCATACAAGTCCACAGAGGAGATAGTTGAAGAGCTTCTGGAAGAAATTTTTACTCTTCTTCCTAAGAAATTTCAAGATACCACTGTTGGTCATTTTGACGTAACTTAGGATTTAATTTTCAGCCTATTTCTTCTTTTGTCAGCTTGTCCCGCTCCACAATCCCCGTTCAGGCCTTTCTACTAGTTGTAAACAGTTCAAGGGTGGCTGTGGCCATTTGGTTTTAATTGGAAACTGTCTCTTTAAATTTCGGGAGATCTGTGTGCATGCGTAGTAGAACCCTCCAAGGGTGGGGCTGGGGTGTCTACTAGCTCAGGCACCCCTATAGTCACCAGAATGGAGGTGCTCAGACAGCAGGGGACCAATGAACAGATACCAGAAGAAAAGAAAGTCCACACCTTTATCAGCGGTTCTGCCAGGCGTCTGTGGCCGCTCCGATCCCGTGTGGTCTCACCCAAGATGGTGGCTCCTGGAGCAGCCAAGCGTCCTGGACTAGGAAATAATTGATTTCTTGCTTCTGCCACAAATTCCCCCAGCTGTGAGCCTTCCAACCTTCTAAAGGTATTCCTTTATATGTGGTTCAGAGTTCTGAGACCATCCCCTGAGCCTGCTTGGTCCGGTGTTCTGTGTTGTTGTTGGCGGAGCTACTTTACTACATGTCCACCCGATCTGCCATCTTGTTTGTTGTCCTTATTCCAGAATCCAACTGATTTTTGTATGTTGATCTTATATCCTGCCACTTTGCTGATTCTCCCAATGAGGTCTAGTAGCTTTTTTACTGAATCTTTGGCGTTTTCTATGTATAGGATCATATCGTCTGCAAACAGGGAGAGTTTTACTTCCTCTTTGCCAATTTGGATTCCTTTAATTTCCCTGTCTTCCCGTATAGTTCTTGCTAAGACTTCCAGCACAATATTGAATAGGAATGGTGACAAATGGCATCCTTGTCTGGTTTCTGTTTGCAGAAGGAAGGCTTTCAATTTCTCTCCATTGAGAGTAATTTAGGCTGTTGGTTTTGTCTATAAGATCTTAGTTAATGTGGAGGAATTTCCTTTCAATTCCTATTTTGTTGGGTGTTTTTATCAGGAATGGATGTTGGATTTTGTCAAATGCCTTTTCTGCTTCAATCGTTATGATCATATGGTTCTTTTCTCTTTTTTTATTTATATGGTGGATAACGTTGATTGTTTTTCTAATGTTGAACCATCATTGCATCCCTGATATGAATCCCACTTGATCATGATGTATTATCTTTTTGATGTGTTGCTGAATTCTGTTGGCTGGGATTTTGTTGAGAATTTTTGCATCTATGTTCATGAGGAATATTGTTCTATAATTTTCTTTCTTGGTGACACCCTTCCCTGGTTTTGGTATGAGGATTATGCTTGCTTCATAAAATGTATTAGGAAGTTTTCCATCCTCCTCTACCTTCTGGAATAATTTGAGTAGAATTGGTGATAGCTCTTCCCTGAATGTTTGGTAGAAATCGCCAATGAAGTCATCTGGGCCTGGACTTTTTTTGGTTGTGAGCCTTTTGATGACCTGATCAATTTCTTATTTTGTTATGAGTCTGTTTAAGTTTTCTACTTCACTGTGTGTAAGTTTAAGTAGGTCGTGTTTATCTAAAAATGTATCCATCTAAGTTTTCAAATTTGTTGGAGTACAACTCTTCATAGTATTCTGTTATTATCCTTTTGATTTCCTTTGGTTCCATTGTGACATCACCCATGTGATTTCTAATGCATGTTATTTGTGTCTTCTCCCTCTTATCTTTTGTTAGGTTTGCCAATGGTGTCAATTTTCTTAATCCTTTCAAAGAATCAGCTTCGTGTCCTGTTGATTATTTCTATAGTTTTTCTGTTTTCTGTCTTATTTATTTCTTCTCTAATCTTGATTATTTCTTTTCTTTTGGTGGCTGTATGTTCCCTCCGTGGTCTGTTTCTAATTGTTGTAGATGCTGTGTTAATGTGTTATTTTGTTTTTTTTCTATTTGGATGTATGCGTTTATAGCAATAAACTGTCCTCTCATTACCACTTTTGCAGTGGCCAAAATATTTTGCTATGTTATATTTTCGTTCTTATTTGTTTCTAGGAACTTTGTGAAGTCGCCTTTAATTTCTTCTACTACCCAGTCCCTTTTCAGCAGGGTGTTGCTCAGTTTCCATGTATTTGACTTGATTTCCTTGGTCTTCCTATTGTTGATTTCTAATTTGATAGCATTGTGGTCTGAGAGGATGCTTTGTAGTATTTTGGTATTTGTAAATTTATGGAGATTTGTTTTGTGGCCTAAAACATGATCTAGTCTGGAGAATGTTTCATGTGTACTGGGAAAGAATGTGTATTGTGCAGTTATTGGGCTGAATGCTCTTTACATATCTTTGAGATCCAGTTGGCTGATTGTGTTGTTTACTTCTTTTGTGTCTTTGCAAGTTTCTTTCTGGTTGTTCTATCCATTATTGAAAGCAGTGTATTAAAAATCACACACTATTATTGTAGATTCATCTACTTCTGTCTTCACATCTATTAGAGTTTGCTTTATATATTTTGGAGCTCTTCATTGGGAACATAGATATTTATTGTTATGTCATCTCGTTCAATTGTCCCTTTAATCATAACATAATGTCCATCTGTAGCTATTATGCTGGTTTTTGCCTTAAAGTTTATTTTGTCAGAGATTAGTACTGCCATTCCTGTTTGTTTTTTATTGCAATTATCTTGGTATATTTTTTCCATCCTTTGATTATTAATCTGTTTTAGTGTGTGTGTAAGATGTGTCTCTTGCAGACATCATATTGAAGTATCTTGTTTTCTTATCCATTCTGCCACTCTCCATCTCTTAGTAGGTGTATTTAATCCGTTTACATTCAGTGTTATTATTGATGGGTATGGATTAATTGCTGCCATTATGGTGTTTTTTTTGTGTGTATGGTGTTGCTGATTTCTTTGTTCTGTGTGTCTTCCTTTGTTGAGTTCATGCTTTTTGTGTTCTTTCTTGTGAGTTTCCTCATAGTTTTAATGTTTCCATGTTCTTCTTGGATTTTCATTCTCTTGGTATGT
>NW_006408767.1:3069199-3070683 GCF_000296735.1 Chrysochloris asiatica | reverse complement strand
CTTCTGTTTTCCCTAGCTGCTTTCAGGAGTGTCTATTTATCTTTGATTTTGGAGAGTCTCGGTGATTTTCTTTTGGGGTCTATCCTTCCTGGGGCTCTTTGAGCTTCTTGAATGTTTATCTTTTTACTTTTCAGGATGTTAAGAGAAATTTTCTTCCAGCAGTTCAACTATTTCCTCTGTGTACTTGTGTGATTCTTTTTATTCTCTAATGCTGATAATTCTTAAGTTATTACTCTTCATGTTGTCTAACATTAATCTTAGGTCTTCTTCAGATTTTTTCATTCTTTTTTCTGTTTCCTTTTCTTAGTGGTATTGAGGGATTTGTCTTCCAGATCACTGGTTCTGCCTTCCATCTCGCCTATTCTACTCCATTGCTCTTTCAGAGTATTGTCTATTTGTGATATTCTATTGTTGATTGTTTGGACGTCTTTCTGTAGGCTTTGAATTGTTTCCAATGCTGTAGCTATCTTATTTCATTGTTCCTGTAGTGCTTTCCTGCTTCCTTATTTTTTTCACCTCCATTGTAAAGTGTTTTGAAATATAATCATTTTTTCTGAATTCCTTCTGACATTTCCAAGGCCTGCCCTCCTTCCAGAATGGAGTCCAGGTCTACCTCTAGGTCATTTGTCTCAGACATTTTATCTTCTTTCTGGATATGTGCTGATATGGTCATCTGGTATTGCTTCTTGGACATGTTTAGTGTTTATCTGTGGCTTTAATACTTAGTTGAGTATATGTTTTGATATTTTTTATGTTTTCTGATTGCATTCAGGAAGATGTGATCAAGATGTGGGTTTCCCTTTTCATGTTTCTTATTGCTTAACTCAGAGTAACTTTCACAGGTGTCTTTCCCTGGTATATGGCCGTTGGTATTGGTTCTTGCCTGGGTTTTGGTGTTTTATAGTGTGTGATTGTAGCTTGGCTATATGGCAGCAGTTGCTGACTCTTCTTGAGTAATACAGGGAGAGAGAGAGTCCCCCAAAGGTAGAAGGGGGAGCATAAAACAGCAAAACAGCACCAGTGGGGGGGGGAACACCCCAAAACAGCAACAACAAAAACTAGACTGAATACTGCTGTCTATAATCACAGAAATGGGAGAGGAGGAAGGAAAAAAAAAATCCATAGCCCAATATGACTTTAATGTTCTCTCTTCAGCTTCTTGCTTTCAAAGCTGCCTGAGATATCAAGATGCCAGTGTTGGTTGTTATGCTATACCTCAGGCTTTAATGTTTGGCCTGTTTTGTTTTTAAACTCTCTTTCCCTCTCTATAGCCCTGTCTTGCCCTTCCCTGTATTTAAAAAAAGAAACACAAAAACGTTCAGGGCCTGCTCTTGGGCCGAGTATCTGTGCGCATGCGTGGCAGAAGAACCCACCAGTAGTAAGGGTGGGGGGTGTCCACTCGCTCAGGCTCCCCCTCTAGTCACCAGTATGGAGGTGCACAAACAGTGGGGGTGCCAATGACTAGATTCCAAAAAAAAAAAAAA
>NW_006408767.1:3023035-3069099 GCF_000296735.1 Chrysochloris asiatica | reverse complement strand
CAACAACAACAAAAAATAAAACAAAACAAAACAAAAAAACAGTTCTTGGTTAGCTTTTGAGCTAAGAGTATCTGTGCTTATGTATGGTAGAAGAACCCACCAGTGGTTAGGGTGGGGGGTATCCACTTGCTCAGGCATCCCCTCTAGTCACCAGAATGGAGGTGTGCAAACAGTGGGGGAGGACCAATATAAACAGATACAAAAGAAAAGTAGAACAAAGCAAAACCGACAAAGTGTATTGTCCACCTTTGGTCTGAGGTTCCCGTGGCATTTCTGCTCCCCCTCTTGGTCTTGCCCAAGATGTCAGCTTTGGGCTCCGAGCCTGGCCGATTCAAAAGTATGTGATTTCTTACCTTAGCTTTAGGTTCCAGTAGCTATAAGCCTTCAAACTTTTAAAATATTCCTAGCTCTGTGGTTCCGAGTTTTGGAGCTCTGCCCTGGAGCTGCTTTGCCTGGTATTCTGTGGTATGGCTGATGGCGAACTTCACTGCACTTTTACCCTAGCTGCCATCAAGCCCCGCCTCCTCTTTTTTTAAGTTTTTAAGGTGAATTATGTGTTAGTTTACATGGGAGAACATTATGTTTACATTCATCCTATCGTATTTCATTTCATTGAATTATTACAATCCTTTGCATGCATCATCAAACCACCAAAGCATACACCCTGCACACCTGCCCCCTGGCTGCCAGCACACAGCCTCTCTCCCTCCCTAAGTCCAGAATCCCAGTCTGCTCCTTCTCTCCACGTCATCATCTCTGCCTCCATCCCTGGCGTCACTGCTTCCCCTGACAGGGTCCCGTACTTTGCTTTTCTTCATTGATGGTTCCAGGGATCTCTGTTCCTGGACTGCAAAATCAACCACTGCCCTGCTCTTGAACACTTTAAAGAGGTCTCGTGCAACAGTTTTGTCCAGTGCATTATGTCACCTGACTTCCTGACTCTGCTTCCATGAATGTCAGTGGTTGAAGTCTTTTGTCCAACAACATGCAAAGCAAAAATTAAAAAGCCAGAGATTACCACTAAAATTTCAGAGATGGATAACACATTGCCAAGGACACAAGAGTAAAATCTATTTGGCTGATGAACAGATGATTGAATTAGAAGACAAATCCCTGAATACTAATTTGTTTGAAGAAAAATCAGATGAAATAAGAAAA
Organism: Chrysochloris asiatica; assembly: GCF_000296735.1. Classification (NCBI taxonomy): domain Eukaryota; kingdom Metazoa; phylum Chordata; class Mammalia; order Afrosoricida; family Chrysochloridae; genus Chrysochloris; species Chrysochloris asiatica. Next base: position 3,067,941 of record NW_006408767.1, on the reverse strand, counting down.
ACGAAGAAAGCCTAAGAATTATGTCAGGTAGGATCAATAGGAACAATTTTTGTGATTAGAATTCCAAGACAGGAGGAGGTAAAAAGAACACCAAAAATTACTGAAGATTTGCCAGCAGAAAACCTCACCCTAATATCACTAATAACAAAAAGATACCCATCCAAGAATCTCTTAGAATCCTATGCAGGATGGTGGTTGTTACGGTGGTGTGCCATGAACTCGGCTCCAACTTATAGCAACCTGGTGCAGGGTTTCCTCCAAGGCTGTCAACCTTTACAGGAACAGAAAGTCTCATCTTTCTCCCTCAGAGCAACTGGTAGAATCAAACTGCTGACCTCACAGTTAACAGCCAAATGTGCAACCACTACGCTACCAGGACGCCTTATACAGGATGAACCCTAAAAGAAAATCAGCAAGACATATCACAAATCAAACTTTCGAAAACCAACGATAAAGAATTTTGAGAGCAGCTCAGGAAAAATTAAATGTTATTTACAAAGGGCAAGCAATAAGACTAAGCTCGGATTTCTCAGCAGAAATCATGCAGGGAAGATGGTGACAGATGATATATGTAAAATTTGTAAAGGAAAAAGAAAAGTCAACTGATAATTAAATATCCAGCAAAGATGTTCCTCAAATATGATGGTAAAATTAGGGTATTTTCAGAGACACAGAAATTATAAAGAGAATTTGTAAAAACCAGACTAACCCTACAAGAAATAATAATGGGGAGTCTTTGGACAGAAAACCAACAATGTCAGACAACAACCTGAGTTGAAGACACATGATGATCACAAAGAAATCAATCCAGAAAAGGAATTCTCAAAAATAAGTTTTGTACAAGACTAAAAGTAGCAAACCAGAGGTGTCAAATCTGTAAACAGTTTAACTACAAAGCAAAAAGGAATAAATGATGTAATGACAGAACTTCCAAATGGATAGGAAGTCTAACTGTCACACCTATATGAGACAATTGAAAGTATCATGACTTAGGTCAAGCACACTAGTCCTCTCAAAGTGACATCTTTGCTCTTTACACTTCAAATATGTTTTTTGGCACAGATTTGCCTAATGCAATACATTGATTTTTTTATTGCGGTTTCCCCTGAATGTAGCCATGTATACTGAAGTATTTGACAACTTCAATCTTTTCTCCATTTATAAAGGTGTTATTGATATTTATATTGTCAATGCTTTTCGTTTAATGGTACCCATTCCCCACTCCCTCCATATATCTATTATTTCTGATTGCTATAAAGTGTTACTTTTTTTGTGTTTCAGTATTTCTTGTAGAGCTAGTCTGTTAGTAACACATTCTCTTAATTTTTGTCTGAGAATGTCTTGATTTTTACATAATTTTTGATAATTTTGCTGAATTCCTGGCTGACAATTGTTTTCTTTCAGCACTTTAATTATGTTATCTCATTGCCATCTTGTTTGAATGGTTTCTAAAGAGAAGTCGCACTTAACCTTATTGGGTTATTGGGGACCCCTTGTCTGTGATACTTCACTTTTCTTGTACTATGATCACAATTTTCTCTTTATCCTTGCTTCTCAAGAATGATAGTCTCAGTGTGTTTCTTTTAGAATTAGTCCTGTATAGGATTTATGGCACTTAATGGATGGAAAAATTTTCATGTTTGGTGATGTTTGTGAAGTTTTCTGCCATTGTTTGTTTTCTTTTTACTCTGGAACTCCCATAATGGATGAATGATTCCTCTTAATGGCATTCTGCATGCCCCTAGGCTCAGTGCATATAGATTTTTGTATGCTTTAGACTGAACAACCCCAAAGACCCTGCCTTCAAGTCTGCTGGTTCTGACTTCTGTCATTTTAGTTCTACTTCTGTGACCTTCCATTGAGTTCATTTCTGTACCTTTAAAGTTCCAGTATGTCTAATTAAAAAAAAAAAAAAGTCTTCCATTGAAATTTTTGTTTTCTTATATTATCTTTCTGATTTCTTTTAGATATTTCCATGTCTTCCTTTGTCTCTTTGAACATTCTTGTCATTGGAATGGGTAGTGGTGGGGTAGTGTGTGTGCACCTGCTGTTTCTGGTCCTACCCTGTAAAAGATTGGTCCTTGCCTTCGACCAAGAATGACCAGGAGAAGCAAAAACTTTTATTAAAGCAAGGTTGTAGAAAGCCCGTGACAGAGAGAGAAGACAGTGCTAGCTTCTGTCTCCCTGAATGAGAGCAAATCTGGGATTAAAAAGGGTAGAAAGCATATTCATCAAAGGGGTGGGGACTTTCAGGATATGATTCATTTAGGCAGAGTCATGATACTAGGTGGGCATCCTGGTGTGGCACTGTAGGAAACAGTGAACAGCTAATCACAAGATCAGTGGTTCAAACCCATCAGTTGCTCCTTGGAAACCTCATACAGGGTCACTGTGAGCCGGAACAGACTCAATGACACCTAGCAAGAACAGCACAGGCAAATACAGGTTGGAATCAGTCACCTTAGAGCTTGCTGGGTCTATTTCACAAGACTCATTCTTGGCTGGTGAATGCACAGGAGTTCTGGTCCATTGGTCAAAATACCCCTAGGCATACATGTTCCTCTATCTGTGCATACTTCAAAAACTGGTTGGCTCGGATTATCTGTTGGGAAATATCTTAAGAGTGTTGATGATAATAACCAGGCGCAGCCCTCACATGACTCATGATGTGGCTTTTATCATTCCTGTCCCTTGGGCATCTTTTTCTGGGTTTATGTATTATTTACAGTCCACTACTTTCCATATTCCGTCATGGGAAAATGGGTACAGTAAAATCTCCTTTAATGGGCCTTTGAGTCCTTTCAGCCCTATCTGTCTCCTGCGTCATTCTTAGTACTAATGCTTTGAAATTTTTCTTGGATAATTCCATTTTTTTTTTTTTTCCTCAGACAATATATCTGATCCCTTGATTTCTACAATTGTGTTTGTTTTTTCTGTCTCTTTATGCTTTATAATTGCCTATTGCTAACAGGAAATTAAGAATTATTCAGTTGTTTTTGCTTTCTAAGGCCAGATTAACTTCTTCTTTCTCTTTTGATTACTCTTGTTTTTTGCTTTCTTCTGAGGTTCACAGGGTCTTCCATTCTAGCCAAACTCGTCCCTAGACTCGGGTTGGCTTTGCTCAATCTACTTCAACCTCATCTCTTTTGTGTCTGGGTATTTCTGGTGTTGGGAAGGTGTGCCTGTGTGTGTTTGTGATACTGGCTTGGTGTCAGTTGGTGCTAGGCTTGGGTTAGGCATGGCTGCTGCATCAGACTGACTGGGCCAGCTAGTAAGGTGCTGGGCAGTAAGCCTAGGGCAGGGCCATAGGCACCACACAGGGCTAGAAGTGATCCCATTGGTTTTGCTCAGGTTAGTGGCAACGCTGAAGGCTCTGCACTGCTCCTAACAGCATCCTGGGTATGATGCCAGTCTAGACCAAGGATAGTGTCCTGGTCTCCGTTCAGATTCTGTGAAGGTGTCTCAAGCTCTGTGTTGGTCTGGTGTGTGGTTGTGGTTGCAGTGCTTCTTTAGGGGTGGTGTCACACGTGGATTTACTGGTCTGAACCAAGTTCCTCAGGTTGCTGAGTGGGCATGTGGAGTTGGGTGGGTGTATCCAAAGCACTGGGGAAGTTGTTGCAGTGTTGGGCTGGGGTGGGTGAGTTTATGACATCAGGTTTTGCTGGGCATGCCAAGCACAGGTAGGTGGTATTCCCATCTAAGGCCCAGGAGTAAGTTTAGCCTGTGGCTGTTTCCTGTGGTAGATGGCTGGGCCAAGGAGCAACGCCAGCTAGCTCCACCAGTTGGGTTCCTTGGGTGATGTGTGTTTGTAAGACCACTTTCTTATTTCATTTTCCTGGGCTAAGGGAGCACAAACCTGCCCCTTTGTGCTTCTCTCCACCTCTGCCCTGTGGCACTTCTGCTAGCCTTCCTGCTCAGGCAAGGGCCGGAGCCTTCCCACTGTCCAGTCCACATGACTCTTCTCCTCAGGTAGCACCTGTGGACCCCACTCTTAGGACAAGAATATCTATGTGGCAATTTTAAAATATGTTCGTAACTCAAAACACTGAAGTTGTCTTCCTAATTATGACCCAGAATTCATATTCCCCTTTAAATGGAGAGAAATATCTAAGTAGATAATTTGCAGGTAGCATTTTTATTAATATACAATGAAATATGTGAGATTTTAAAGAACTTTTTTAACAAAATGATAGATAGTAGGATTTATTTTAAGTTTTTTTAATTTGCAAAAAAAGAAACCAACAACCTCATAATCAAAGTATATTCATATATACAGTGTCAACATTTTCAGAAGCACTTTTAAACTAGGGAACTTTCTGTTTCTCTTCAACTGTATGACAATACTGTATGTGCCACAGTAAAATTTACAAAAAAAAAAAAAAAAAAAATCTTCAGCAGTCATACAAACATCATGATTTTACATTTGAATACACACACAAAAAATAGACGCCTCTCTGCCCCACACCCTGACAGCCCTCCTTCCCGCCTGTCAGTAGACTTGCGTGCCGGCTTTCAGAAACGCTAACTTCTACATCCTCCCAGTGTCTACCTTGAAAATCAGACCCTTTCCAGATCCAAGCTTAAATAATGAGAAATGTGTTATTTAAAAATGACAACCAATAGTTTATTAATGGCTATGGTAAAGTGTATACCCACCACAAGAGGTGAACAAAACTGCCATGAAAGTAAAAATAAATAGTTTGAGATGCAGTCTTGTTTTTACACCGTAGTTCCAAACAAAACATTTAAACATAAAACTGCCATTAGAGGTTTAAAGTAATGACTTATATTCAAATAACTTTTGGACAAGTGTAATGAAAACAAGCTGATTTGGTAAGAGGTTCAGGTATTCACAGTCCAGCAGATCACCCACCAGTGTGCCCCAGTTGTGATGACATATTGTTGTGTTCTGACATAAGGCACTATGATCGGAATATGCCACACACTCACCTTATGTCACATGACCTGCTGCACACCAGCGGATGGACCTTTTGAAATAGAAAAGACGACTTCTAGGACACAATACACTTTGATGACAGACAGTATTTGAAATCTCAGACTAAGGTCTGGAAATAGTCTTTCAACACAAGCCTGAATCTTCAAGCAATCCCAAAACCTTTCTGTTATACTTAGTTTCAACATCACTGGGAAAAAAGACCCTAAACCCTGATATACATTCTTAACCATTTTACTCTCTTCTCTTCTGGTCAGTGTTCAAGAGGTAAAAAGTGACCCAGAGCGCTGTTCAAGTCCTCCAGGGCGAATGCACGCAGTCATTCAGCTTCTGTCTCCTTCTCTGTGGTACCTGTCAGCCATGAAAAGCAAACATTTCAGTGTGCTGCAGAAACCATGTGCTCTGTGAGAAAAGCAGCGAGTCTTGGTCTCTGGGGTTTTCTAACCATACCCTGTTGGGTCTGAGGAGGGCACTGCGGGCTGCAGAAGAGGGAGAGAGGTACAGAAGGCAGCCCCTCAGTAGAACAGCACACTTTAAATTCCTACGGTACTCCAGAGTTCTAAATACATCATCTAATTAGGAAAAAAAAAAGAGTTCTAAGTACATGTGTTTTGGTTACTTACAAAAATATGGGGGAAAAAAAAATATAACATGTTTAAAGATATTTCAATGGGTTGGTAGAGAAAGCTAATAATTTTCATACCACAACACATTTTTTTTCTACTTCCTCACCAGACATGAAGATACCAGACCATTGAGATAGTTTAGAATCAAGGGCTAAAAGACTGTGCTTTGACCAACAGAAAGCTTACTCCTTGTATACATTTCAGCTCACGTGGACAGTCTACGTTTGACAATTGCTGAAAATGTTTTGAAACAAAGTATTACTATACTGGCTTAGTATCCTCAATGAGAAACTTTACTCATAATCTAGAGAAAAGGGTATCTACACCAGGGCCTTCCTTGCATTTGTGTGAATAGTGGCACTTGTTACACGTGCCTGCCTCTCATTGACCATGCCATAGGCTCGCAATCATGTGCCATGTCATCCTCACCACACTCCAGCAGGAGACCCGAGTAGGGTGGCTGGCTCACTCTGCAGCTGAGGAAGTAGTTGGCTAAATTCAGACAGCTTAAGTATATTATAGGTAATTTAATGCAACTGGTCCCTGAGTTCCAAATGAGTTTTGCTCCAAATACTAACTTGCAATCCAATTATTAGGAACATATTCCTAAATTAAACAATAGATACCATATAGTATAAAGAAGGCTAATTCAACCATCCTTCACTCACACTCCCTCTCTCTCTACAAATATACATATATACATGTACATTTGAAATCACAACTGTGGAATAGATTTCTACCCTGCAGTACCATGGATAGAAGAGGCATTAATCAAATCTGAATGGAAATTTAGACTCAAAAATCTTCATTAAAATGGTTTGAGACACCAAGGCATCAAAAGAATAAATGACTTTACTCCTCTGAGTTGGCAATATGTAGAATCTCGGAAAGGAGATCAATAGGAGTTGACACCCAGCCTGACCCCACTGGCCAAATTGTGTGCCTTACTAGAGGCAAAGGGTGTTTTTCTGAGGTGCCACATCCTGTGCCCGTGGGGATGGCTTGCCCACAGAAGTGGCCTTTTTTCCTCTTTTGAGCTGAGGTGTAGTGTAGTTTTGCTGGGGTGGAAGTTTATAACGTGTGTTAGTCTGGTTTCCTCGCTCGGCTCAGTGTTTTGTCTGTTTGAGTCGCTCACAATTTCTCCTTGCTTATTGACTATCTCATTATCTGATATCTGATTTTTGAAAAAATTCTTAAGTGGTGCCTCCAACAGTCTGGACCCCACACCCTCTGAGAGCCACCCCAAAGGATACTGGGAGTCCCCTAGTGATGGCTGGGCCACTTGAGGACAGCAGCCAAATGTGAGTCAATGGGCAGACAGGGTGCTCGGGGTGGGCAATACCTGACCACTACCACCTCTTACATTTATCAAGCAACATGTCAGGGAGGCACCTGTGGGGGGTGAGCAAACAGACAGGAAGAGGGAGTCAGCCCCCAACTCTCAAATAATGCTGATTTTGCATAGTGACCAGATAGGTAAGTGAGGAGTGGGCATATCTGTTAACAGTTTAATCCTTTCTTTTGCTGGAAAAAATAAGGGTTATTTCTAGTTTTAGGGTATTTCAAAGAATGATTTTAGTTATATCATGGTATTTTGTAAAGACGATTCAGTTCTTTCTAACCTGAAACTTGAAAATGATTGCACTAGATCCCACTACAATGGTTTCTGATCCACTAGATGAGAGAGGACCCGAGACGTCACATTTCTAATACATAACGTCCCCAGTTAGACCTCATAGTGTTGGTCTGAGGACCACACTGAAAAATCAGGGCGCTGCTGGAATCATTCTTAGTATTTAAATTAGTGAGTGAGATCTGTTCTCACAGTGGTAGGGATTACATTTGGGTCAGTATCTTAAAGATAAATTACAAACTAGTCTTAGCTGTGTTTGAATGCTTTCTGAACTCAAGAAAAATCAATACCCTAATATACATACACATAATTTTTAACTTTGAAGAGTTCACAGTGTATCTCACTGACTTTCACATCCTTGTCTTGGGTCTAGATCGAGCGATCCCTAGGTGATGTAAATGGTTTGTATTTGACTACTGACCTCAAGGTTGGTAGCTCAAATTCATCCAGCAGCTCTGTGGCAGCAAGGCCTGGTGAGCGCTTCCATAAAGGTCACAGCCATAGAGACTGTGGCCCATGGGTTCACTATGAATGGCTGAAGCCCACCCAAAAGCAAAGATGAGTTGTCTGTATTTAACTCAGAATGGGGACACAGGGAGGGTAGAAGGAATGGGAAGAAAGTAAGGAGGGGTGGCTGGTAATTTTAAGACCCTTCAAAGTTTTGCCTCTTAATATCACCACCTCTTCTTTTATAAAGCTCTCTCCTTCCTTCTCTGCAAGTTTAGTGGTTGAGATGCTAAGAGCAAATTTTAGCTATCAACCCTGTTGAATAGTTAATGCAATCTCCAGACAATGTCAATGGGGAAAAGTCTGTATGGATTGATGAAGATTTTAATAGGTACCATTAAAAGGATTTTCCAGTTGTTGTTAAGTGCCGTTGAGTTGATTCCGATTCACAGCGACCCTAATTTGATTCAAACTGACCTTGTAGTCCAGTGCTTATCCTACAGTGCCACACCAGGACTCTAGTCAGTATTAAGAACTCGACTGCTCAACTCAAGAGCGGCAGTTCACACCCATCAGTTGCTCTCGGAACGCCTGCAGAGAGTCACTGTGAGCCAGCACCGACAATAATAGTACAACAGTGCGAAAATAAGCAAAACAACGTACTAACTTTTGAAAGGAAATGACAATAAAGCCCTGACCATTTAGGGACTGCTGGGCTTTTGAATGCATTAATAAATATAAATATAAAAAGTCAGGTATTCAGAATAGTTTTGGATAAACTTTTCCCATACAAACAGAACGTTAAAGCTTCAGAAATAGTAAAGAAAATATATAAAATAGCACACATAAAGCGTTAATGTATAAAAGTAAATGTAGTAGATGTGTCGTGTGAAGTGCCATCGAGTCGGTTCTAACCCATAGTGACCCTTTATAGGGTTTCCGAATAGTAGCTGGTGAGCTTGAACCACTGATCTTGCAGTTTAAATAGCTTTGCAGTGTGGCGCATTAGCCCACAGTGCCACAACAGGACTCCGTAGATGTGTAGGAAACAAATATTTGCTACACACTATTGTATCTCCTAAGGAGCGTGGTGGCTCTGTAAGATAGGATGGGGAACTGCAAGGTCAGTGGTTCAACCCCACTAGCAGCTCGGTGGGAGAAAGATGGCTCTAGTTCTGTAAAGATTTACAGCCTCTAAAACCCTATACAGGCCCGCTATGAGTTGAAATAGCACTTAATAACAACAACATTGTACCTCCTACACCCTATTTTTAGTCCTACAAACTTCCAGGAGAGGTCAGAAATCACTACTGATACCTGCTGGTGTGAGTATCAGGGCCTGGAGGATATCGGACAGCGAAATAATACCCACAATACTATCTGCTTCATTGACTACCACCAGCCGATGAACCTGCAAACAGCAACAAAGGAAACCATGAGTGAATGTTTAGATTATAAAGTTCAATATCTATTAATACAATTAATAGGTAGCAGGCAGGGAAAATTTAGTCATGTACTATACGATGCATACATTCCACACATAAAAAGAAACAGTGTGTGGAACCTTTTGAAAGTCTTTAAAATTTAATGCTTAATTTCTCAAACACCTTAGAAAAATCAGCCAGCTCTGTCCAAAGTTTTCAAATTTTAAGACAGAATAATCTAAATACAATGAAGCTATATTCTCGCACAACAGCTGAAATATTTAAAAGCTATACCTCAGTTTCTAATAAGTAGAAGATACCTGTTTTACATGGGGAAGATACTCAAATGACACTGAAACTGTAAGTACAGGGTCACTACGTTTAGAGAGCTTTTTATTTGAGATCATCTTTTCTCTACACTAAGTTCATAAGTAATAATAGATTATATTTTTCTATTCCAAAACAAGTATTACTTATAACAAAACTGACCACCTCTTATCTGTTAACTTAGAGAACTGTTTCTATTATATTTGAATACAGAATGAGGAACACAGAAGAGCGGATTCTGCTTTTATGTTTTCTTCTCTAATATTTTGCCAGAGAAGCATTTGACATTAAAGCTTACTTTAGGTCAAAAGCAAACAACCCCCCAAATACTGTCAGTTGGTAATTTTTCTCATATCAGTCAACAAATTTAGAAAAGCTGTTTACCATAGAAAGCCTTCAGTTGGAAGTTTTTCAACACAATTATTTAGGAAATGTAGCTATAAATGAAAGTTATAATTGTTTTACATCAAGGATCAGAGAAAACTTTATATTCCGCACTAAACAAGCTTTACTGATAGTAACTTAGAAGGTTGAGGGGAATCCCTTTGACCCAGAGTGTTAAGTTGCATTCCAGACATAAACGTATTTTCTTTTCATCTGATGCTAAGTCTAAAACATAAATTCCTTTCTCAGGAAAAGGAACTTACATAAATTTTACTAGAATCACACCTCAAAAAAAGAACTATCAAATTATGCGCTTTATTCAAAAATACTTTGTCAGTCAAGGTGGTGGACTAGGCAGACATGTTTACACAGGTTCTACAACAAAGAAACAAGATACCAAATGAAACACACAGATGTTAATAATCCTGGAACCCTGAATTTCAGAGGAAAGGAAAGAGAAATGGACTGAATATTGACTAGAAGCAGCAGCTGAACAGGGGGCAACAAGGAAGGAGACAGACGGGTGGACTGTGGTTGGCCTGAGGAGCTACAGCCATCTTGAACTTTTGCGTCATCTGCCTGATGATGCAGATGCCTTGCTCTAATCTTTGTGAGCCAGGTTATTGTGAGTAGGGATGTGATCCAGGTTATTGTGAGTAGGGTGGTGGCAACACTACCTGAAGTCAGGTGTGAACTCTACTTCCTGAGATCTGCAGAATGCACAGAGTCAGTCACAGACTAGCAGGATAGCTCATAACCACCCACCCTAATACCCTTTACCCTCTGGGCCTGAAAGAGTTCCTTTGGGCCTGCATGAACTACTTCTGGATTGGGTGCCCTAAACATAAATAACACGTAGGCCTACAGCAAAGGAGCTCTGGTAGTGTAGTGGTTACGAATCGGGCTGTGAATCACAAGGTCATCAGTTCGAAACTAGCAGCTGCTCCACAGGAGAAAGATGAGGCTTTCTGCTCCCATACAGATTTACAGCCTCCAAAACCCTATGAGTGGGAACCGACTCCACGGCACATAATAACAACAAGCAACCCCAGGTAGGATCTGGTATACCACCCACCCTCTCATCATCCTTGTGAGCTCCTTGGCTGGCAGGAGGTTCCCCCGAGTTTTCGCATCACTGAGGCCCAGGTTTTTCCTTTCCTTATCTCTTACTTTGTTGGGTTTTTTTGTTTGTTTGTTTTGTTTCCATTTTCTCTTCCCTGGTTTTATTATCCTTACTCTTTTTTTCACTGTTGTTGTTTCTTTTCTCCTGTGTGTTTCTCTTTATACCTCACCCAACAGTACCCCATACAGTTCAGCCACAACAGCACCGGGCACTAGGCAAGAACCAAATCTTATATCCCTGATAAATGAAAGACAACAGTCAAACCCACCATAAACGACATTCTTAAATAACACCTACCACCAGGAAAGCAGGTGGTGAGTGCCTAGGACCACACCAAGATACAGTAATAAACTAATGCAAATACAATGGCACCATAGTGTCTCAAAGATGCAGAGCCAGAAAGTGTTACTGAGGGATAAAAGGGATTGGAACTACCTGATGAAGAAAATCCATAGAGTGATATTTAGGTACCTTCACAGGACTGAGAGAAACATGAAGCAAGCTGCAGATGAAAGCAAGGAGAACCCAGAAAAACCTTTAAAAGAATTCAGGAAAACAGTAGATGAACAAATGCAAAAAATAAATGAAAAATTATACAAAATATGTAAATAGTAAATCCATAAGATAAATACTAAGCAATGGCAGGTCGAGCTTGAAGACAAGTTTCTCAATACTAGTGTGGTACAAGAACAATCAGAAAACAGCAAAAAATCTGAAATAAGTCTTAAAGATTTATTTGGAATAGTATCAATAGGAATAACCTGCAGATGATCTGCTGAATTTGAGTAACAGACAAAAACAAACAAACAAAAGCATTCAGGATGCTAAATGAACCCCAAACTGAATCGCCAAGATACATCATAATCAAACTTTCCAAAATCAAAGACAAGGACAGAATCTTAAGAACAGCCTGGAAAAACTGAAAAGTTATCTACAAAAGAGATCTACTAAGACTAAGCTTCGATTTCTCAACAGAAACCATGCAAGCAAGAAGGCAAGGAATGCCATATGTAAAACTGTGAAAGAAAAAACTTGCCAATCAGAGTAACTTTAGAAAAATATTAAAGGGAGTTCTTTGAACAGAGAACCAAAAACTACATGATAATAGCTCCCAGGCCAGATATACAAGTATGCAAACTAAACCTACAAGGCAGAAAGTAAGAAACCAGAAACATCAATTTATAATGAAGACAACTACCAGGCAAAATGAGAAAATAGACTGCAGTTACAGAACTTCTAAAATGACAAGAAAGTCAAGTATATTTCAGGATAAAACTGTTTTACAGTAGGAAAGAAATTTATAAATGTAACCAAGAAAAGTTATTAACATTTGTATCAAATAAAAAATTATAAGTCTTCAGCAATGAAGAAAACAACAAGAAAATCCCCAAACAAAATGAACTCAGCACAAGCTGTGTGAAACTAGCAACATCACACACACACTCGAAAAACCAAAACAGCAAAATGGAGACGATGAGCGTCAATGCCCATTCCAGCCCCATCCATACAGTTGCTGTCGTGTTTTGTTTTGAACCCATCGATGCTATCACTGGGGGTCTTTCTCTTTTTCACTGGCCTGCCAATTTTCCAAGCATCATGTCATTCTTCATAGACTTGTCCCTCCAAACAGCATGTCCAAAGTACAAGAGATGAAGTCTTGCCATCCTTACTTTTTACAGGCATTGTGGCCACACTTTTTTCATAACAGATGTTTTTTTTTTTCCTTCTGGCAGTTCATGATACTTTCAATATTCTTCTCCAATACCATAATTCAAATGTATCAATTCTTTTACAGTCTTCCTTATTCACTGCCCAACTTTCACCCGTTCATATGCACATTAATCCTCTGACATCTCTGTTCTTCAACATTTGAAAGAATTCTTTTGCAGCAGATGTGCTTAATGCAATACAACTGCTGATTTCTTGACTGCCGTTTCCAGGAGTGCTAATTGTGGAGTCAAGCAAAATGAAGTCTTTGATAACTTCAATCTTCTGTTTATCATGATACTATTTACTGGTCCAATTGTAAGGATTTTTGTTTTCTTTACACTGAGGTGAAATCCATACTGAAGGCTGTAGTCTTTCATCTTTAACATTAAGTATGTCTAGTCCTCTTTGCTTTAAGCAAGCAAGGTTGTTCATCTGCATATTGCAGGCTGATTCCAGTTTTCTTCATACAATCCAGCTTTTTTTGGTACAGTCACTCTACATATTTCTACCATCTTTTGATTCCAAGTGTATGTTGTTGAAAAAAGGTATTTATAATGAATAAGTCATTTGTCTTAAAAAATTCTATCACGTAATCTCCAGTGTCATTTCTACCATGAAGGCCCTATTTTCCAACTATTGATACTTTTGTTTTCAACTTCCGCATTCCAATCATCAGCAATTATAAATGGACAAATTTCTAAAAACACTATTACTTAACTAAACAAATATAATGAGGTAGAAAATTTGAGCAGACTCATTACAAAAGATGAAATTGATCATGCCATTAAACTCCTAATAGAAAAAAGTCCAGGCTCAGATGGCTTCATAGGCAAAATCTACCAAGCACAACGAGGGAAGAGCTGACACCAAGTCTACTTTATTTCATACTATATAGAAAAGAGTAGAATGTACCTGAATTCAATTTATGACATAAGCATAACCTTGATACCCAAACCAGACTAAGAGTCAGCAAAAATCCCTCATGAATATAGGTTTTTAAATTCTCAACAAAATCCTAGCCAGTAAACAAACAAAAACCACACACAAAAAAACCAATGTAATCCATTACATAAAGGAAAAGAATATGATCAAATCAACTGATGCAAAAAAAGGCATATGACAAAATCCAACACACAATCCTGATAAAAATGCGAACGGTGAGGTTCTCTTTGAGACAACGATATTCTGTATCACCATTCCTACTCAATATTATGCTGGTGGTCCTTCCTAGCCAGTCATAAGGCAAGAAAGGAAAATGAAAATCTTCCAAATGGGGGTAGAAGAAGTAAAGCCTTCTCTATTTGTAAATGATATGATTCTATACACAGAAAGTCTCAGCAAGAGAATTACTGAAACTGAAAGATTTCAGCAAAGTGACTAACCAAACTATACCAAGCTCATGAATAGGAAGACAACCACGTGAAGATGCCTCTACTACTTAAAATGATCTACAGATGTAATACAATCTCAATCCATATTCCATCATCTTATAAAAGATGGAAAAACTAATCACTAACTTTATATGAAAAAGAAAGAGACCCCAGATAAGCAAAACATGACTAAAGAACAAGAAAACAGGAGGCCTCGTACTTCCTGATCTCAAAACCTGCTATACAAATCTAAAAGTGTCTTTAACAAATGATGCCGGCTAACAGGCTAGTCACTTGGCAGAAGAATGAAACAGGCCCCATATCTTATTCCATATACAAAAACGAATGCATGATTAATCAAACACCTAAATGTAAAATTCAGAGCTAAAAAATATTACCAATTTAAAAAAGGAACAAATTTAGTGGCCCCAGTACATGACACATAACTCACAACACAAACAACAGAACACAATGAGTGGGACCTCTTAAAAATTAGACATTCATATGCTTTAAAAGTTTTCACTCCCTCTTGAAAACTTGTAAGCCAGCTACTTTCATACCTTTAGTTTCAGAGTATGCGGGGAAGGTCGAATCCCCATTGAATCGTTGTTTTCCTCTTGTCTAACTGTTAACATACCTAATTTTGATTGTCACAATTGTAAAGGTAGATTTATGTAACAAAAAGGAGGGAGTAGCTAACGTTACATTCCAGGAACAGAGGACTCTAGAACCATTGAGAGAGAACAGCATAGGACTCTCACCAGAGAAGCAGCGACACCAGAGATGGAGGCAGAGGTGATGGTATGGAGAGACTGGTATGGAGAGACTGAGCAGCTGAGGACTCTAGACTCATGGGAAGAGAAAAGCGGTGTGCTGGTGGCTAGGAGGCTGGCTTCCAGAATGTGCCCTTTGGTTGTTTAGACGATTATATATACCCCTGTGAATTTTTTTTTTGTACACACAAAAAAGGGATGGTGGTAGAAGAAATGATAACATACGCTAGAAGATAGACAGGTGATGGGGCAGGTGATATACAACCGGAGAGAGGTTGGCACAGGAAAGATGGGGTGGCAGGAGATACAGGGAGAAACGTAACAGTTAAAGTGAATACAGGGAGAAACGTAACAGTTAAAGTGAATAGAGGTAAATGCTGTTAACTGATGATCTGCTCTCTTTAAACACAACAAAGTGTTTAAAAAAAAAAAAGATTTCACCAAAAGAGTAGAATGAGAACACACACTGGGAAAAAATTTTTGACACCTAATCAGAAGAGGGATTAGTCTCTAAAATTGATCATCTAGAAAAACACACAATCCAGTTAAAAAATGGGCAGAGGACATAAACCTCACCAAAAGAAGACATTTAGGCAGTCAACAAACATATGAAAAAATTAGCTATAGCAGCAAAGTTCAACAAACCAGAAAACAACAAATGCTGGCAAGGGTAAGGAGCGCCTGGAACTCTTGTAAACTGCTGGTGATAATGTAAAATGGTGTAGCCACTGTGAAAAATAAATACATGATCCAGCAATCCCACTACTTGGAATATTATCCTAGAGAAATAAGAACCATGACATGAATAGAAACATATATGCAAACACATGGAAGCAATCCAAATGCCCATCAATGGAAGAATGGGTCAACAAAGTATGGTACAAATACACAATAGAATACTATACTAAATTTAAGATTAATCATCAATCTGTGAAACACCTCATAACAAGGATGAACTAGAGGGCATTATGCTGGTCTAACAAGTAAATTGCAAAAGAAAAAATCTTTCACAAAACCACTATTATAATAAATCAAGGTTTTCACATTTAAAATATTTTCTGATGGTTAAAAGGGGTGGTAAGGGAGGGAGGGTAAATTAATAACGTATGAACTCGGGTGAAAGGGAAGGTAATATACAGTAAGAGGGAGGTCAGCAAAAAATGACAGAGGCAGGAGAAAATACTGGGCAGAGTACAAGAATTAAAGGCAACAGAGGTAAACACTGTCAAATATATAATCCTGCAATAACAGTGATCTACCAGGAGATGTGGGAATGTGCTGACTCTGTAAGATAAGCACCGGCTTGTGAACTACAAGGTTTGTGGTCCCAGTCGACCAGTAGTTCTGCAGGAGAAAGACGAGGTTTTCTGCTACAGTAAAAATTTACAGAATCACTGTGAGTCGGAACCAACTAGACGACACTTAACAAGTGGATGCATGGATAGACATACAGGCTGCATGCAATCTCCATGAAGGTGGTGGATCATAGTGAGGGCAGTTATGAAACCTTCTTAGCCATAACCAAATGCCTGACCACAAGTCTCATGGGATATCAAGGTCTACTGGCATAACCTAGTCCACAACGACATGTTCTGTGTCCCACTTTGGTTTAAGTGGTAACGGGTTGTAAAAGCTCACAAGCATTCATGTAAGGTGCAAATTATTGGTTTCTACCCCCTCTGGAATAAAGAAGAATGAAGAAATTAGAAGATACATGGAAACAATTGGTCCGATGACCTAACTTGACCACAGAAACATCAGTCTTCATGACCCTGATACCAGAAGAATTAGCTTATGCGTAGCTTCCACTATCATCAAAATCATGAAGACCAGGCGTACTGTTAAGTAGAGACTGGTAGAATCCTGAGATTATGACGCTTAGTCACCTTGCTGGTGTGGAAAAGAACTATCCCCCCAATACTCAATTTTCAGCCAAACGACAGAAAGGTCTGTATGTACACCTTACAACAGGGGTGGGGAACATCCAGCCTTTATATGGCTCATGAAATCATTGGGTCTGACTGCCAAGGCAACTGCAATACTAGCCATCACTTTAGGGATGAGTTAATTAAATAAATGTTGGACCAAATATAGCAGGCTAATTTTAAAATTAATAATTTTGTATGGCTTGCAAATGATGCTAGGGTACTTGACAGAAAAAAGGTTCCCCACGCCTGCCTTAAAATAATCAACCATTTGATTATTTTTTGAAAAAAGGCATCATTTCCCCAAGGACAAAAGTTCAGAAGGGTTAGGAAAGGAGGAGGAAGAATGGAAACAGGAATCATAGGAAGTGGGATAAGTGATGTTACATTGACATGAAACACAAGATATATGAAATGTTGAAGGAAAAATACATTTGCTATATAAACCTTCAGGCAATTCATAATACACAATAAAAAGTTAAAATAATTTTTTATGACTGGAATAATTCCTTAACACACTTTCTTCTTCCTAAGAGTACTTCATGTTCAGATGAGGTTTCTTAAGAAACAGACAAGACTACGCCCTCACATCAACCACCACTCGAAGCCCTGACAGCTACTGTTCTGGTGAATGTCCTTCTAACCCTTGTTTCCCTGCCAATGCAACATCGTACATAAACAGAAAACATCATATTGTTCCAGAGGCCTTCAGAGTGTTGGTGGGAAAATTCCAGGCTCCTTTAATTCCATTTTTCTATGACCTTTTTGAACCCCTCGTATATACTAACTGGTTTCTTCTTTAGGCCACATAATGTTAATGTATTTCCATATCAACAAATGGTTTTCTGTAACACAACTTTCAATAGTTACAAAGTACGCCATCATGTGATGTCTACAGTCTTGATAAATAAGGAGCCCTGGTGATGCTGTGGGTTAGGCACTGGGCTGCTAGCCATTGGTTGGCAGTTCAAACCCAGCTTTTCTGTGGGTGAAAGATAAGGCAGACCGGTCCTGTAAAAATTGAGTTTCAGAAATCCTGTATAGTGGGGTTATGAGTCCAAACTGACTTGATGGCTGTGGGTTGTTGTTGTTAGGTGCCATCGAGTCAGTACTGACTCATAGCGACTCAATGCCCAACAAAACGAAACACTGCCTGGTACTGGGCCAACCTCACAATTGGTGCCATGCTTGAGCCAATTGATGCTGTCACTCTTGTCAATCTATCCTCTTTTTCTCTGACCAGCCACTTTACCAAAAATGATATTCTTCTCTAGGGACTGGTCCTGCCTCACAATATGTCTGAAGTATGAGAGACGAAGTTTGGTCATCCTGGCCTTCAAGGAGCACTCTGCACTTCTTCCAACACAGATCTGTTGGTTCTTTTGGTAGCCCATGGTCTTTCATGATACGCGGATGCCAGTGTATATAAAACAGTCACCCTTGTGAAACAGAAATTCATGATGTTAAGGACTGACAAAAGTAGACATTTGTATAGTATGGCACATGTGTTTAGGGATATGTTTTTGTACAGGCTTCAAATTTAGCTCTCCTTTGAATATTCACTGGTTCATGAAGAATAGTTTAAGAAACCTGTGAAAGATTCATTTGACTACAAAAATGAACAGACTTTCTGGGATCTAAAGGGATTTGTACTTGATGATATACCAGTCAGCAACAGGTCATGTTGAGCATTCTGCAGACAGAATTGTTTCAAATCTGTAGCTACCTGGGAGCCCTTCACGTGGTTGAGCCTGGCCTCCAACCAGAGCTGCTACACCACTTTTTCAAAGCGGTGACACTAGAGGAGCCAGACATAGCGATCAAGTAGGTGGGCGATTCTCGTTCCCAGATTGGTAGCTCGGCGACTTACGTTACCTCTTGAGAGGCTGAACATCAGTCATTTTCTTTTGGTACAGTGACTCTGTGTGTTCCGTCCATCTTCTTTTGATGCTTTCTGTATCAGTCAATAATTTGCTTTTGTAGGCCCCCCCCATTTTGGGTAGCCAGTGTCCAAGTTGCCCATCCCTGTCTACTCTATGTATGGAGGGGGTGGGAATGATCCTCACTGTAAAGATTTGTTCCCTCTTTTGAGCTACTGTATCCTTAGGTGTAGGTCAACTTCATCAAACTGTATCAGATTACTCTTTTTTTTTTGTCTTCTTTCTTCTTCTAGTCAAGTTTTAATCATCCGGCCATTGAAGCCAGGTCAAGTGGGTATTATCTGCTAGTGTGGGTGTTCTTGTGCATATGCCCTCCCTTCTTATCAGCTGGACACTTCACTCGTCACTCTAGTCCTCTGTGGCTATGTCACTGACTCTGGGCCCAAGAGTCCCCAGGTCTTGCCACATTGCTGGCCAACCAGGTCTCCACCCGGGTTCACAGGAGTCTATTTAATGTTGTAGGGCTTAGCTCGCAGCTTCATTGCTATTTTTCCCTCACTTCCCCTAATTGGTGACGAACGTGGTCACCAATCAGAGCATTTATTCCCATTGAGTCTTAGTCTTGGAAGGGGAAGATAGTCTTTTAGCCTAAAAAATAAGCAGGTATTCTTCCTGTTGGGCTAAATGCTTTCATTTACTTAAAAAAATTAAAGCAGATGTACTATTATTAATTTGTGTTGCCTGCTCTGGTGCTGTAGGGTAAGCACTTGACTACTAACTGCAAGGCGCTCTCAGAAACCCAATATAGGGTTGCTATGAGTCGGAATCAACTTGATGGTACTTAACAACAACTAATTAAGGGTTGGTTCAGAGGAACAAAGGTCCACTTCTCAGTCCTAACAAGTGATAAATCAGATGTTGTTCTTGTCCTTCTTTAGCAACAATGGAAACAAATGATTTTAGGGAAGAGTAAGGACTCCTGGTGTGGTGCTGAAGGATCAGCACTGGACTACTAACCACAAGGTCGCTCATTCAAACCCACCAGCCACTTCTTGGAAACTCCATACAGGATTGCTACGAGTCAGAGTGGACTGGAGAGCACTTCTTAACAACAAACATATAGAGTTAGAGAGGATGTAAAACACTCTATTTTTCACTTAGGATGCCATACAAAACAGTTTGAAAGTCCTAAGGGGAGGAATAATCACTGGGTAGCATACAAATACTCATCTAAAGGTTGGATGTTTGAACCCATCCCTCAGCCTCGGAAACTACACGGTCGCTATGAGTCAGAATCAACTTGACGGCACTTACCACCACCACTACATACATACATACATACACACACATACATATATATATGTATGTATGTATATATAAACCATGGGAGTATCTTACCAGTTTATTGAACACACACCTATGATATGAGGACTTATAAATTCAATTCAACATTCACTGATGACCTACTATATGCCAAGCAGTGTGTCATGCTCTGGCACAGGGAGACATACTATTCAACCTGACCTAAAGGACAGCCATGAAGTCTTGGTGCGGCATTGTATGATAAGCAGTAGACTGGTAACCACAAGGTCAGAAGTTCAGACCCACTAGCCACTCCTTGGAAACCCTACACAGGATCACTATGAGTCAGAACTTACTCAACAACACTTAACAACAACAAAGGGCTGCCTCTGCTTTTTGCAACACGACTTTTCAAAACAAGGAAGGAGGGAGGAAGGAATGTGGTAGGCCACCTCACCTCAGCTCTCACTATTCTGTCCACAATGGTCTCCAGTGTTTCCAGCTTATTGCACTTCACAACCCCTTCAAAATACTGTGACCGGTGCTGCAGGGCCTGCGTCACTGTGATATCGAGGTTATTGTAGGTTTTCTCAGCAGCAAGATTCTGTAATAAAGTCACAATGAGGTCCATCTTTCCATCTCAATTCATGCTAGTGACCAAAGTTAGTAAGCTTAAGGCACTTAATGTTTACCTTTATTACCACTCTAAGTTCTCTTTTAAGTTCACAGTATGCCCCTAACACTGTTATTTCACAGTCTTATCATATTAATGAAAGTCTATATTATATGAAGAGGCTTCAAAAAGTTTGTGTAAAAATTCCATTAACTTTTTAATTCATTTTTCCACTACCCCTACACCCCAGGAAGCAAAGCTTTCAGTGGGAATGTGTTAGGGACCCATCCAATATTATGTAATCAGGCCTGAGGAGTCCCATTAAATAAAAATTCCAGTAAATGTATGAGTGTTTTATTATGTTAATTATAATACAATGAACCAAAATAATTTATGACAACTACAAATGAGTATTTAATTTTGAGGTCGATATTGTGACAGAAAATGGTGTAACTGAGGTTATCAAAATACCAGAATCCTTTCTAAGAAACAGTATTAAACTCTATTTTAAGGAAGTTAATTTAAAATGTAAAACAAACCAAATGGAAAAATGTAGCACCAACCATAAATCTAGTCGATTTAGAGCAAGACTCAAAGATTTTTACATAACTGTATCTGCTAACTGTTGCTACCTTCTATAAAGCTGTAGTCCAATCAGTGAACAGCAGAATGTGTGCTGTAAAAAGATTTTGGGGTTTTTGCAAGCACCCACTAAACATATTGCCTAGGGCTGGATAAATATTGCTGTACTCAGAGAAACACAGCCATTCAAAATATACACAAATGTTGCAATGATGGATAAAATCTACACTGAGAAGGCAGAGGCATAAATAAAATGCTACCAGTGTATGAGAGGGCTACAAAAAGTTCCTGGAAATTTTCATTATCATTTTTTAAAAAAAATTCCATTATCTTCCTATTCCACTTTCCACAAACTTTTTGAATCCCCCTTGTATTGACAAATCAATGAATTATTTAAAATGCAATTACTATGGGGAGTTTATGGAATTCTGTTAAGATTTGCATATTCAAATAAGTTAGAAATGATTAAATTAGAGGAAAAAACCCCCACAAAATTAATAAGCATGTTTCAAATTGTATTCTGAATAATAGGTTTGAAAATACTTACAATAACATCAAATTTGGAATAAATATCTACAACTTTTCCTAAAAAATGAAAATACACATTAGAAAAAAATCTTAGAAATAAAATACAATTCATTTAATATCAGTTTTAACTAGATAATGAACAGGAAATAAACCACTCCCCTACTGCCCCCCTGACCCCCCCAAACCCCTTATCCAGTGAATTCTGATTCATAGCAGACCTACAGGACAGAGAAGAATTGCCTCAGAGGGTCTAAGGCTGTGTCTTTATGGACTCAAACTGCCACATCTTTCTATCACAGAGCAACCAGTGGATTAGAACAACTGAGCTTCCAGTTAACAGCTAAGCATTTACCCATTGGGCCACCAGGGCTTCTTATAACAAGAAATAAAGCATTAACAAATAAAATTACTTTTCTATTTTTAAATGGACATGAAATCATGTCTTACTGAAAATAAACTCGTTTAAAATTGCTCTTATCCTGTATCTTGGAGCTAAATGTACCCACCAGAACTAAATTTCATTTCCCCCACTAATCTGATATATATATCATTTAAAAAGAATATTACATGGAATCCCCAAATAACTCAGACAAGTAACTGTTTCTATTTAACTGGTATGGCCAAACACACAAACCTGACTCATCCACAACAGGCAAAGCTGATATTCGTCTTTCTACAAATATGTTCAAGGCTTTAATGATAGGAGTGTCAGGATGTATAAAGGCAATGTTGTGGTATGTTCCTATTCCAAGCTCATCCAGGTTCTGCTTCATGAAGGCAGGCTTTGGCATATCGGACATCTAAACAGAAAGACAAATACACATGTTCTAGAACCCAAATCTATGTTTTCAATGTTCCGATTTGAGTGAAAAACTATGCATATATATACTAATTAAAATTAGTCTTCTCTAACAATCTATCTGAATGCCTGAATTAATATGGAAGAAAAAAAAAAAAGACCTAGTAAAATTGTATCTTTTCTTTAAACCAGTTTGTATACCTCTACTTGATATTTAACTATATCATAAAATACTGAACTAATATGTTAACATTTTAAAACTAGTATGTTGACAATTTTCTCTTTATCTACTAAAAAGTGGGCAGAAGAGAACAACAGGTCTAGATGGGAAATTCAGACCTAGAAACAACCAAGAATCTTTTCTTTTTAATTACTCACACTACAGTCTGGGCCTGCTGTCAGCTTTAAGTAAGACCCCCCTATTACTCAGTGTGTACCAGCGGCTGTGCTGAACTAAACTTCACGCATTCCACCTCAACCTCCATTAACAAGTCTCCTAGAAACAAACAAGAAGCCAGCTGAACACAATTAGAAGAACCTTTAAAAATTAACTTTTCTTTTCATGGGCTGTTTTAAAGGAGGAGGGAGAAGTCAGAAGAGAAAAGTTTTGGATCACATTTGACTATAGCAAAGTAATCTCTACCAGTTTCAAAAATCCACCTTTTATAAAGGGTACAGCTGATTCCATCCTCCTGGTGTACCTTATAATTATCAGGAAAAGATGAACAATTAGAAGAAACAAAATGTTCAAGTCAAAGAGTTCATCAATATTCAAAGCATGAGAATCCTAGAAATTTAGAGAAAAAAAAGAAAGAAAGACCTATTAGGTCATCTAGTCCATCTTCATAGCGGACAGTTCCCTGCCTTGCTCTTTACTCTATGTTTTGGTTAGTCTTCAAATGTCTTGAAGGCTAATGCTACCTTTCCTCAGAAACGATCTTAGAATTCAGCAAAAAACAAGTTCTGAAATCTTTATTAAATCTATTAAAATTCTATATTTTTATCTGAAAATCTCTGGATGAATTCTCTAGCCTATTAGATCACTGGACTATTCTAATTACCATATTGGCCCAAATCTAAGGCAGTGCTGGGCGGAGGCAACCTCTCTTATTTGTGCTGTTGTTGCTGTTGCAATGTGCTGTTGAGTCTGTTCCAACTCACAGTGACCCAGTGGAGGGTTTCTGAGAAGTAGCTGGTGGGATTGAATTGCCAACCTTATGGTTTGAAATCCAGTGCTGATCTTACAGCACCACACCAGGAGTTCTCTTATTTTAATACAAGAGAAAGATGTAAAGTAGGCATGCTACAGGATTATCGCAAACATCTCTCTTCTTTTATGGTCAATAGTAACATAGGAGTAAGAACCGTGTGGGCTTCGGAGTTTAACCTCCAGGCTTTAAAGTTGACCACAGAGCAGCTGTGTGAATTGAGGCCTCATTCTTCACCTTTCAGGTCAAGTGTTGCTTGTGCACAAAGGAAGTGAAGATGCCTTCATCACTGCTGCTACCTATGAAATGATACTAATAAAAACCCCTACCAGGTAAGGTGGCAGTGAGGACTGGCATGTCATGTAAAGTGCTTTGGCCACTGCTTGACATACATAGTAAATAAATGCTTATCAGCAGAGAGCTCTCATGATTAATACTATTTTAGAATTATTGCATGGAGAATTGAATAAGCTAAAGGCCTGGAGGTGGTGAACCCTCAATACATGGTGCTCCCCAGCTCCCATTCCCATTAAACCCTAATGGCTGGAGCCGCTGCACTTACACACAGCACACACCACAGACTTGGAGCATGCTGGCCCAGGATGGGAGAGGACAGGTCAGAGACCTCCCTCAAGTGTTTCCCCTAAGTGAAGCTTCATTAAACTCCATACTTTTTGTAAATCATTGTCCTCCTTTCCAGTTTCTTTCTTAGCATTGATTTGAATATGAAAAGGACAATTAACACACTTAAATGATTAAGTTACAGGTGTGGTTTACCAACAGGCATTTCTCACAGGCACCAGGCTGCTGAGGGCTACAAGGTAGAAGTAGCCTATTGAGCAGAGCAGCATGTGACCCATGAGAGCAGAGGGGCTTTCTCATCAAAGTGTCCTTTCATAACACTTTCAAATACTACAGGCCTAAGGCTGTGAAAAGGAAATGGAAAAAATCTGAGGTAGATTTTTAAGACTTAGTCAATTCTTTTAAAATGACTGTTCAAATGATCTCTTGGAGCCATTCATTCATGAGGTCTCCTATTGGTTCTATGTGATCAATTATTTACAACCTCAAATTTAGTGTATGTATATTAAAAGGAAAAATAAAAGCTCTCCTGTGAAATTCCTTCATTCTCAGCCCCTTTTAAAACTGCTAACCCAAGAGGCTGCAAGTGTTGCTTGATTATGAAACCATTTAATTTCAAAAGCAGTTTAGAAAACCTATAGATAATATAGCCCTGATATGGACCAACATGGTACTCTCTTGCCAAAATCTTTGCAAAAATAAGAAACTAAGATAATCTTGGGGACAGTATTTTTGAACATGCTTTTCAAAACCATGCTATCAATACAGCATTATATAGCATTTCTGGCTGTATAAATGGGTTCAATTTATCTTGTATGTTGTTGTTGTTATTATGTGCCGTGGAGTCAGTTCTGACTCATAGCAACCCTGTACAGGTTTCCGAGGCTGTAAATCTTTACAGGAGCACAAAGCCTCATCTTTCTCCCGTGGAACAGCTGGTAGATTTGAACTGCTTACCGTGAAATAAGCAGCCCGATTTGTAACCACTACATTACCAGAGCTCCATTTTAGGTGATAACATACTCTAATTGAAATAGAGAATTTCAAATGTTTTAAAATTTTTGATACTTTGACTAAAAGATAATTGCTTTTTAAATTTGAGAATGTACAATTCAAGCAGTAAGTGGAGATACTGAAGTTTAGAAATGGAGACCTCAAAGTTGACAATTTCACCTACTGAGGGTAACAAGAGCCAATTTACTTGAGGTTAATGAATTAAAGCAAATGCAACTATGTCTTTAGAAACACTAAGAACTACTTACAAAAAGCTGGAGAAACTTGAGGATTCTTTTGTGGGTAAGTATATAAAGTGCATTCCCACTGATAGGGTCAATAACTGGCAATCTGTGGATTTTATTTTTGATCAAGGAGTATACAGCATCGAAGAGGCTGTGGGAAAAGCCATTAGAGTTGTTAGGAGGCTTTAAAGGAAACCCAGAAAACATTTGGACCACCCCTGCTCTGAAAACATTTTCAGTGTCTTCCTGTTACAGTAACAAAAGGTTGATCAACTTTTTTGCAAGATTTTTAAATTGGAGATTTCAGCAATTTTTAATTTTCTTTTTTAACAATCTATGTTACATCAAATTTAAGTGTGAGCTACAAATATCTAGAGGAGCATGATTTTACTTGAAAGATGGCAGAAGCTGCATCCCGAGGACAGCTAACAGAGAAAGTCTGCAGTACAGTCTTGGGGGAGGGGGAGCAGGGGAGAACGGAGGGCAGGAGATCCCACAGGGACTCTGTAAGAACCCCCCACTCGTGCCTTCTATTCTGTTCTGGGCTGATTATGTGCTGCCGGTAAGGCGGCTCAGGGTTTATCTTCTTGTTAGGATTTGGAAATAAACCTAGAAACAGTTTAATTTTTCTGTAGATTTCAGAAAATGCTTTTATACAAATGTGGGAATATGTTCAGAGCCATTCCAGATGGTTTGGATCAAAAAGGACGAGCTAGAAGGCTACAGAGAAGGTAGCTCATTCTTGTGCATGCCTCTGAAGCAATGTCTAATATATTTTGATTGAAAAAACAATCACTTTTATGGTAAAAAAAAATATATATATAAGATAAAATTAGTCATTTCAACCATTTTAAGTGTTTAATTACATTTACAATGTTGGGAACTCATCATCACTGTCAGTTTCTAAAATGCTTCCATCACCCCAAACAGAAACTCTGCTCACATTAAGCAGTAACTTCCTGCCCAGCCCCTGGTCACCTCTCATCTACTTTCTGCCTCCATGAATCTGTCTGTACTGTATAGTCCATATGAATGGAATGACACATTATTTACCCTTTATATCTAACTTATTTCATACTCCCCATCCATACTGTAGCATGCATCAAGATTTCATTCTCCTGCTGGCAGAGTAGTGTTCAGTGTATGCATGAACCACATTTTGTTTATCCATTTATCTGCTGGTGGGCACCTGTAGTTCCTACCTTCTAACAGTGCTGCCATGAACACTGCTTTTTAAACCTCACTATGTATCAGACGCACTGGGGGAGTTGTTTAAAAGCATATTCTTCCTGGACATTATCTCCCATAGACTGGTTTAACAGGTTGGGAATCAAGGCCAGGAATCAGCACTTTTAACAAGCTCCTGAGACAGCTTCTGCTACAGGCAATCCGGAGTCCCCAGATGGCTTATTTTGAGGCTTTTCTAGCCCACTAGCATTGATTTGGGCCAATAATTGCTACTATTTTCTAATGCCTCTAAATTTATTCAATTTAGTAGTTGGAATTATGGGAGGTAGTCATTACTTGCATTGAAAAATGTGCTCTGTCTATTATGGTAACAAAAGAGATAAATCTGAATGAATGACTAAATGCTTTCAAAGGAGAAAAAGTATACGTTTACCTTGCATCTGGAGATATATTCACTAAAGGCTTAAATGTTTCTTGTAAATAAAGCTCTGCAGTTATAGAAAGAAAATATGCAGTTAGTAACATATCTGTTGTTTGTAATTACTAAATAAAATATCCTTCAACTCACAGTTAATTGTGGTGGTGGTGGTGTGCTGTTGATTCAGTTCCGACTCACAGTGACCCTGTATAGGGTTTCCCAGAGTGCTCTGTGCATTTGAACTGTCAACCGTGCGGTTACCAGTCCAGTGCTTATCCTACAATGCCACACCAGGGCTCAATTACTAAATAAAATACCCTTCAACTAATAGTAATTAGAATGACAAAAATCAAAGCAAAGAAATTTAATTTACCCCAAACTATGGGGTTAATTATGTTATTGTTGTTGTTTGACCCATAGTGACCCTGCACAGGGTTTCCGAGGCTGTAAATCTTTATGGGAGCAGAAAGCCTCATCTTTCTCCCACAGAACAGCTGGTAGTTTAGAACTGCGGTCCTTGAGGTTAGCAGCCCGATTTGTAACCAATACATTACCAGAGAGTGATGATTATTTTAAAATTTCTAAACTGTTTCTGGGACGCTGCCCTTGTGAAATTCTTTAAAAAATCAGAAGGAAAATCAGGAAATATGGTAAAAAACAGTGATACCAGTAGAGGTCACCAGAGTACTATAAGGTATGTTCAGAACTGATAGTTTGTCACAGCAATGGCTTATAACAGCAGGCACATCACTGGAGTGCAAAGCTTACCTCCTTGATTCCAATAAAAAATTTCCCTTAATTTGGTCTCAGTATTTCTACCCAAAGACTTCTGAGGGTGTTCTCATGAAAGACATCATCAAATCAGGGGGAAAAAAAGTCTCCATTTTAGAAAAGGGTATTGTGATTATATAAATGATGAATTTTCAAGTTACAAACAAAACTAAGTTTTGAAGTTACTTTCATCTAAATCATCTAGTTTAAGATTCTCTGTTTCTCCATATGATGGGAACACTAAGTTATCAAAATTTAAATAAGGGTAGGTGATCTTGGCTTTTGTTCAAGTTGTTGTTATGTGCCATCGAGTAGGTTCCGACCCATAGCAACCCTGTATAGGGTTTCCGAGGGTGTAAATCTTTACGGGCGTAGAAAGCCTCATCTTTCTCCTGCGGAGCAGCTGGTAGTTTCGAACCGCTGACCTTAAGGTTCGCAGCCCGATTCGTAACCACTACGCTACCAGAGTTCCTTTAGCGCATTTCTGTTAGACTGGAGGCTCTATTGGAGGCACTGAGCAGGCACTGACCAGCTCAGTCACCTTTATAGTCTCAGCCCTAGAATAGAGCCTTGCATGCTGTAGGTGCTCTATAAATGTCTAATTATTATAGAAGATAATAATTACAGTACTACTGCATACTCAAAATGAAAAGAAACAGCTGTAAACATCCATCAATAATCAGAATATGGAATGTACAAAGTATGAATCTAGGAAAACTGGAAATTGTCAAAAAATGAAATGGAATGCAACATCAATATCTTAGGCATTAGGGTGCTGAACTGGACTGATATTGGCCATTTTGAATCTGAAAATCACATGGTTTACTATGCTGAAAATGACAAATTGAAGAGGAATGGTGTTGCATTCATCATCAAAAAGAACATATCAAAATCAGTCATGAGGTACAACGCTGTCTGTGATAGAACAATATTCATGCACCTACAGTTAAGACCAGTTAATATCACTATTATTCAAATTTACTCACCAACACTAAAGTCAGTGAGGATGAAATAGAGTAATTCTACCTACTTCTTCAATCTGAAATTGATCAAACATTCAATCAAGATGTACTGATCACTACTGGTGATTGGAATGAAAGGTTGGAAACAAAGAGGAAGGATCAGTAGTTGGAAAATATGGCCTTGGTGATAGAAATGTTGCCAGAGAATGCATGATAGAATTCTGCAAAACAATGATTTATTAATTTCAATACCTTCTTTAGACAGCACAAGAGACGATTATACACATGGACCTCACCATATAGAATACACAGAAATCAAACTGACTACATGGTGGAAAAGCGTCATATCATCAGCCAAAACAAGGTCAGGGGCAGATTATGGAACAAACCATCAATTGCTCATACATAAATTCAGACTGAAGCTGAAAAAATGAAAACAAGTCCAAAAGAACCAAAATATGACCTTAAATATATCTCACCTGACTTTAAAAGATCATATGAAGAACAGATTTGGATACATTAGACACTAAAGACCGAAGACCAAAAGAGTTGTGGAATGACATCAAGAACACCATACAGAAAGAAAGCAAAAAGTTATTAAGAAAGAAAAAAAAGATAAAAATGGATGTCAGAAGAAACACTGAAACTTATTCTCTAGCGTAGAGATGCTAAAGCAAATGGAAGAAATGAGGAGATACAAAAGCTGAACAGAAAATTTCAAAGGTCAGTTCGAGAAGACAAAGTCAAATATTACAATGAAATGTGCAAAGATCTGGAGTCAGAAAACCAAAAGGGAAGAACACGCTCAGCATTTCTCCAGTTGGGGAACTGAAGAAAAAAAATCAAGCCTTGACTTTCGTTATTGATGGATTCTCTGGGCAAATTATTGAACGATGCAAAAACTATCAAAAGAAGATGGAAGGAATATGCAGGCATATGATCAAGAGCCAATGATACTGAAGAAAGAAGTCCAAGGTGCATTGAAGGAATTAGCAAAAAAAACAAGGGCCCAGGAAATGATGGAATGAAAATTGAAATCTTTCAAGAAAGTCAGGCTGCACTGGAGGCACTCACTCAGCTATGCCAAGAAATTTGCAAGATAACTATCCGGCCAACTGACTGGAAGAGCTCCATATATGTGCCCATTCCAAAGAGAGGTGACCCAATGGAATGTGGAAATCATTGGACAATATCTTTGATATCCCATGCGAATAAAGTTTTACTAAAGGTAATACAAACACAGCTGCAAGCATTATACACTGACAGAGAACTTCCAAAGGTTCAAGCTGGATTCAGAAGGAGCAGTGGAATGAGGACTATCATTGCTGATGTCCACTGGATCTTGGCTGAAAGCAGTGAATAGCAGAAAGATGTTTACCTGTGCTTTACTGACTACACAAACACTTTCAATTGTATGGATCATGACAAGCTACGGACAACACTGCGAAGTATGAGTATTCCAGAACACTTAATGTGCTCATGAAAAATCGGTACACTGAAAGGTTTGAAATTAAGAAAGGTGTGCAGCAGGGTTGCATTCTTTTACCATAATTATTCAACGTGTATGATGAACAAATAATCTGAGAAGTTGGGAAATATGAAGAAAAACGTGGCATTAGGATTGGAGGAAGACTCATTAACAACCTGCGATATACAAATGATAAAACCTTGCTTGCTGAAAATGAAGAGAACTTAAAATACTGATGAAGATCAAAGACCACAGCCTTCGATATGGATTTCATTTCAATGTAAAGAAAATAAAAATCCTCACCACTTGACCAGTAAACAACATTCTTATCAATGGAGAAAAGACTGAAGTTGCCAAGAACTTCATTCTTCTTGGATCAACCACCAACACACATGGAAGCAGCAGTCAAGAAATCAAACAACATATTGCATTAGGCAAATCTGCTGCACAAGACCTTTTTAAAGTGTTAAAGAGCAAAGCTGTCAGCTTGAGGACTAGGGTGGGCCTGACCCAAGCCATGGTATTTTCAATAACCTCATATGCATGTGAAAGCTGGACAGTGAATAAGGAAGACCGCAGAGGAATTGAGATGCATTTGAGTTATGGTGTTGGAGGAGAATATTAAAAAGTGCCATGGCCTGCCAAAAGAACCAACAGATCTGTGTTGGAAGATGTATAGCCAGAATGCTCCTTAGAGGTCAGGATGGCCTCACTTCATCTCTCATTTGGACATGTTGTCAGGAGGGACCAGTCACTGGAGAAGGATATCATGTTTGGTAAGGTGGAGGGTCAGATAAAAAAAAGGAAGACTCCCCAGAGAGATGGATTGGCAACGTGGCAGTTTCAATGGGCTCAAGCGTGGCAACAGTTGTGAGGTTGGCCCAGGATTGGGCAGAGTTTCGTTCTGTTTTGCATAGTGTGGCTATGAGTCGGTACCAACTCGATGGCACCTAACAATAACAACTGCATACTATAAAAAATTATGGAAAAATAGAAAGATGCTTTAATGCACCTAATTTCCTACCATTATTATTGTATGTACCATCAAGTTGGTTTTGACTCACAGAGACCCTGTATAGTTTCTGAGGAGCAGCTGGTGAGCTTGAACCACCAACCTTGAGGTTCAAACCGACCAGTGCATTAACTCACAGTGTCACATTAAAGGGCATATTTTACACATTAAATACAATTTTTATGTTAATAAGATATTAAAGATCAAACAATAATGCTTACCCCTCCATGTTTCAATTTTATGTTCCTCTAATTCATAAATCTGTACCTGCAAATAAGGAAAATTCTTATTTATAAATGTTAACATACATAGTATGAGAAAAAAGGAAATTGTTATTTCGGACTATTCAGCATATGAGACCAATCCAAATAGTAATTTAGAAATACTGGAACATAAGTAAGAAGCACATAAAATACTCTGTGTAGATGTTTTAAAACTTAAAAACATAATATATCAGTATCATACTATCTTTAAGTTTGAAAATTTCATGGACAGTTAAGTTTTAAAACACATATACACAAACATTCAGTCCTCCTTTTTTGATACAGAAGATTTCTAGCATCATTTTTAAAATGGCAGTTGGTTAAGTATTATGTTAATATTGGGTCCAAAGATCAGTTTATGATGGGTTATGTCACCAAGTGGCTACCAAGACAGTACAACGTCCCTAAGGTGAAGCAGCCCAGGTGATGCAAAAGTAACTGCGATCCTCAGACTTGCTCCCAATCTCATCTCTAGCTTCCCTTCTAAGGATCTTTTCCTCTATTGTATGATTTAAAAAAGCAACACTCTGTAAGTGAGCTTCCATGAGGATTTTCAGAAAGCAGAAATTCAATGAACTTTAATACTTTACAGATCCTCCTAAACGTCCCTGCTCTGCATTTTCACACAGTTCATATGCTCTGGGCATGATACGGGCTTTATGGGGACATCTGAAGTGAGAAAACGTGGTCTCTTCTTGAACCTTCAAATCCATATGGTTGGCAACCTTAAGATAGCTGTATATACAACTGCCAATGAAGAGTTGAAAGATACATTGTACGGTCATAGTCTAAAAGATTAGTGCTCAAGGACTTTGTTTCTCTAATGCACACCTGACTGAAAGCCTACAAAGAAGAAAAACTTAAGAGCATGAACGAAATGAAAGACTTTCTCATGTTAATTAAAATAAGACTAATAAAAAGCCAGTTGTTGTAGAGTTGGTTTTGACATGTTGTTGTTGTTGTTAAGTGCCATCGAGTCGGTTCCGACCCATAGCGACCCTATACAGGGCTTCCGAGGGTGTAAATCTTTACGGGAGTAGAAAGCCTGGTTTTGACATGAGGAGATCTTAATGTGTGTCAGAGTAGAATGTTATGGAAGTAGATTGCCATCTTTGAGTACATTCAAATCTCCGACCTTTCAATTAGTAGTTGAGAGACTCTGTGAAAATACTAATCAATCCTCAAAAAAGCTACTTGAATGAGTAAGTTTTGAAGGACAAATGGTCAATATAAATATATATATATAAATCAACTTGTTTTTATATTCTAATGATGAATACTTGGAAAATAAAAACTTAGCTTTTCCAATAGCAGTTTTTCTGTCCATAATTAGAAAAGGAGTTCATAATTGGAAAATGAAGAAAAAGGTATTTCCTCAAGTATTAAAACCTTTGGACTTTGGATTTAATTACCTACTACTGAGGTCTTTAGAACTGCAAGGCCGGTAGTTCAAGCTCAACAGCCGCTCCTCGGAAACCTTATACAGGGTTACTATGGGTCGGAACCGACTCGATGGCACTTCACAACAACTGAGGTCTTTTATATGGAGTTTAATATATTCTATTAAAATCTACCCATTTAATAATCATAACTGCCTTGGTTTCACTAGTCCTAAAGCAGAGATATGACCATTATAAGGAGAACTAGTTATCTGCTTACACTGGTACTATTTTATAAATCAGGCATGTTACTTAAAAGTCAACACAAATACTTCAAGAATTTTTGGTAAAAATTCCTTCGAAGAGTATGTCTTACAAAGAAACTTATTTTTCCATTTTATGTAGAAATTTACTGAATTCTTGGGCATTACTGAGCATTGGAGTCTCGGTGGCCCTGCAGGATAATGCACCGGGCAGCAAGGTCAGTCTGAACTGAAAGTTCGCCAGTTCAGACCCACCAGCCACTCCTCAGAAACCCTACATATGAGATGCAACCAACTTGATGACACTTAACAACAACACTGACCATTACACATAAAAATAATATTAATTGGGTCAACTTTTACCTTTCAGATACCCAAAATACTAATAGTGAAAGGTATCAACTATATTGATTTCCCGGTCCTCTTCTCCCCCTCTGAATAAAACAAGTATTAAAAGACAGAAGTAGTTTCAAACTATGCTCTTATAGAACAACAATGTTCTTCTTAGTAGGACAGGGAATTCTGCCACTAAAATTAGCCAGCAAGAACTGGCAGGAAAACATAAAAAATTAAATTTTTTCCAATTTCAAGTGCTCTTTTTTTCCTTCTTTTAAACCCCAAAATACATAGTTCATGCTATATAACTGTTAGGGTAATGGCATTAAACTATATTTACATCACAGGCTTGTAAGAACAATCCTGTGGCAGTCTCATCTCAAGAATGAAGTCAATCATTACACGGAGTGAAATCAGTCAGGCACAAAAGGGCAAATGAGACTATTACTGTAAAAGCTTAAGCAAAAGTTTGCATACTAAAAGAAACATTCTTTGAAAGTTACCAGGAGTGGGAGGGGGAGGAAAGTAGTTCATTGGCTAGGAGTCCTGGTGTGGTATTGTGGAGTTAAAGCACTGCACCATAAGGTACACAGTTCAAACTCACCAGCTACTCCTTGGAAACCCTAAACAGGGTCACTGTAAGTTAGAACCAACTCAATAGCACTTAACAACAGAGAATAGACACACGTCAGCTGGGGTGATGGGGAGGGCAATGCACAAGGAAGGGGAGGGCAAGAAGAGGGAGGATGGCAGAAGAATCAGACACAAAGAGGTATGATGGGTTAATGAAGATAGAGGTAAATAGTGATATATACACAACTTTATGAGTTGGGCTGCTAATCTCACGGTTAACAGTTGGAAACTATGAGCTGTTTCTTGGGAGAAAGATGAGGCTTTCTGCTCCCATAAAGATTTACAGCCTCGGAAACTATGTACAGGGTTGCTGTGAGTCGAAACCGACTCTATGGCACAGAACAATAACACAACCTTGGAGTCCTAGTGTGGTGCTGTGAGTTAATGCACTGGACTGCAAAGTTGCCGTGAACTTCAATGTCAGCAGTTCAAACTCACCAGCTGCTCTTTAGAAACCCTATATGGGTTGGAATCAACCCCATAGGGCACTTAACAACACCATCACCACAACCTTGGAATAACAGTGTTCTGAGCGTAGATACATGGATTGAGACATACAATGATGGGGATAGGAAGAGTGGGATGTGTGTGTGTGTGTGTGTGTGTGTGTATATATATTTATATATCCCACAAATACAGAAGAGTTTGAAAGAAGATATGTGTACATGAGTATTTACCTTTCATGCAAACAAAACTATGAATGTGGTGGGGCATACAGCTGACAAAATGATGAAAACTTCCTAGATGCTATCAACCATCTTAAGGCAATGAGTTGATGGGCTTGGAGGCTCAGGACCATAGTCTCAGGGGACCCCATGGTCAACTGCCATAATGGTTCACAAAGCCAATGTTTGGTACCATCCTGCTTGGAGGAGGGGGAAGCATCTGGGATCTTGAAAATTCATGAGTGGCTGTCTAAGGTGCAGCTATTGGTTTTTCAAGAAAGAAGAGTGATAAGAACTGCAGAGGCTTGGAATCAGTTAGTCCAACGGACTAATGTAATGGACCAAGTGAACATCAGTCTCCACAACTCTGAGACCAGAAAAACTAGATGGTGCCTGGCTACTGTGATCAACTGCCCTGAAAGGGATCACATTGCTGTTGTGAAGTGCTGTCAAGTCAGTTCCAACTCACAGCGACCCTGTACACGGTTTCCAAGGAGCAGCTGGGTTAGAACTGCCAACCTTGTGGTTCACAATCCAGTATTGATTTTACAGCACCACACTAGTGGTTCCCAAATAGAGTGGGAGAAAATGTTGACCAAACTCAAAATGATTTAATAATAATAATGACAATCAAACTGGGCTTACTGGTCAGAAGGAGACTGCAGGAACCTGAGACTATGGCCCTTGACCACTCTTCAGGTCTAGAAAGGAACTCAGTCTCATGGCCCAATTTTCAGTCAAGCAGTACATAGGTTTATAGTGTGGACAGCAACACTAGCAAGGTATACTCACCATGGAATGGTCAATCATTCAAAATCAAAAGGGCAACACTTTCCTAAGGACAAAGCTGAGAAGGGATAGAAAGGTGGTGGAATGCAAACAGGAAGCACAGGGAGGAAGCAGGGTAACTGTTGTTGGAGGGAGGGATCATAAACATGAAGATGAAAAGAAGTGTATGATTTACTGAATGTAATGCTGATGACTCTGTCTGTAAACCTTCGCTCAATTCACAATATTGCTGTCAAGTGTCATCGAGTCTTTTCTGACTCACAGCAACCCTGTATAGGGTTTCCTAAGAGCAGCTGGTGGGTTTGAACTGCCAATCTTGTGGTTTACAATCCAGCACCACAACTGAAATCTCCATTGACAATAAAAAATTTAAAAAGTAAAAAGAATGAGGTCAGTTACTGAGGTCAGTCACTTGGAGAGGTGCTTGCTAGGAGGGAGGATCCCATTCACTCACAGGTCAGAGGCAAACCCTGCAACACTAGAGCATTCTCATCAGACCCTTACAGATCAGTTATTATAAATGTAGTGAAACTTATACAACATCTAGGAAGGAAACAAGCATATAGATGTTCACTAACCCAAGGAACTCCTTTTATCTTTCTCGGGAATATCTTCTCCAAGCTTCAAATGTACAAATGATTTTGGTCAAAGCTAGCTATTTACCAGGATTAGTTTTATACTAAAGTTCCCTGCATATTATACATATATGAAAAAAAATCAACCACTACTGTTAACTTCTGTACCAAAAAATAAAGGAAAACTTCCACAGGAATCCTAAAATAGCCACACCCTTTACAGAGACACACACACACATACAGCTCCAATGACTGACGGAGGGACTGTTGGCACTTACCATGGGTGATTTGTAGTATCTATGGAGTATGTTTATGAAATCTGTAATTGTTAGCATTCCTAGAACAAAGAATTATTATTAAGAGTAAAACTAAGAAAATTTGGAAGGGTAAATCTCAAATGACAAGAGAACCTGGAATATTTACCAGAAAAGCTTTTAAAATATAAACTTTAAAGAAAGTATACAATTTAGTAAGTGATTTAAAACTTTCAATCTGTTAATTATTTATATCAAACTTGGTATAAAAATTGAGCTGAAATTAAGTATAATAAAAAGTACAATGGAATTAATCACAGTATAGGGGAAAATCTATGAGAGAAAACTTACTGATATAAAATATCTCCACAAGCTTGCACTTACAGGTACATGATTTAAAACACTTTGAAGTTTTCACTAAGCTTGAGAAACATGATATTCTTTAATTGGATGGTTTCCTGGGAAACATTCCACAAACAATGGTTTTACGTGATTTTAACAGTTACCATTTATAGAATGCATACCACTTGCTAGTTATGAGGACCACAGAAAGAAAAAGAGAAATGAACCTTTTCCCTGAGGAAATTATAACTTTAAATTAGATTATTTCAAAATAATGTGATGTGTACTAAGAGGTACAAACATCCATCGTCTGCTATAATTTACAAGATGAAAAATTATGAAGTTTAAATAGTTTTAAGTTAAACAATATTCTAAATTGTGAGACAATGATTTAATAGTACACAGAAGAGAACCATTAACTTGCCCTATCCAAAGGGTGTATGTCAGAGAGAGAAGCAAGGATGTACCACAGATGAGAGGCAACATTCTGGGCCATCTTTGATCACACTGTAAATTCTGTTTACTAAGCTCACAGGAACAAGCAAAGACATAAAGAAAAAAGTTGCGAAATTAAAAGAATTTCAAAGTTCACAAATGTCTTGAATTTATTAGCAGCTTCATTTTACCCTGTAATCAAAGTAAGGGTATTCTTTAATGTTGATGCATTTCAATTACAAATCAGCACCTATTAGATCCATGGGCCTTCTGCTTTTACGATTTCCCAGTTTAGATTTTTTTCCCTTAGGGTCACACTGCTTACCTACAAAACTTTGTTTTTTGCTTTCCCACAGTGGCGCTGCTCGAACACCGTTGGCTACCAAGGCAAAGAAGGCCTTTTTAACCTAAAGAAAAAGTAAAAGAGATAGAATATACTTTTAAAAGTAGACATATGAGGAAGAAAAATACCTTCAACTAAAAATATTTAATCTATTATTATTAACTATCTTTAAATTTTTTAAGTGTGAGAAAATACAAGCAATTGAGTACATTAACATTAGCAAAAATCCTTTTGTATAATACAGGCATATTAGGAATTAGAGATTATTTCTCAAAACTGACACAATGTGATTATGTAACTTTGTTTTTAATGTTATCAGTAATGAAACAAGCATGTATCTCTTCTCCTCTTCCTGAGGTTGTTGAGAAAGAAGAGTTATGAAAGGCAACATACTTGCATTTTTGTGTCTTCTAAAGACAAAGATTCACTGTGTACCTGTTATGTGTTATGTGTCACACCCCATTCAGAGCTTGCGGACACATGACAACTCATCTGACACCTGTAACAAATGTTCCTTGGGTTACCACACCAGCTGAAGGCTGTGCCACATATGATGAATTACAATACCCAAAAGCTCAGTACTGATAGCAAAGAATCATATGGAAAATTATCCAACCTTAATTACCAAAAAAATGTAAATTAAAACCAATTTAAAGTGTCATGTATACCTGCAAAATTAGCCAATATTTTAAGGTTCTAATAACCCCTAAAATGGTTAGAAAACCATTGGTATCAACATTAACTGATAAAATATTTTTTAAGAAAATGAAAGTATCAAGAACCATTCAAATGTTTTTACTGTTTGTACAACAGCTTATTTATTTCCTATAGAATTATTTACTCACATAATTTTTTTACATAAGGAATTTCTGAATCAGAAATATTTAATGTGTTCTTAATACTGAGAACTCTGGTAATGCAGTGGTTACGAATCGGGCTGCGAACCTTAAGGTCAGCAGTTCAAAACTCCTAGCTGTTCTGTGGGAGAAAGATGAGGCTTTCTGCTCCTGTAAAGATTTACAGCCTCGAAAACCCTGTACAGGGTTGCTATGAGTCGGAACCGACTCCATGGCACATAACAACAACAATACTGAGAACTAGAAAAATATCTATCACCAATAAAAGAAAATTTGTTAAATACTGGCATACCAATTAGACAAAATATCAAGTAGCAGTTAAGGTAGTATAATTATGAAGATTATACTTTAGTTAAAAAAAAAAAAAGTTCACAGCAGTGAAAAATGGAGACAAAGTTATACATTATGACAATTTTAAAACACGTTTGCTAAAATAGAAAAGACCAAAGGAAAATAAGCAAAAAAACAAAACAAAAAACTTGCTATATGAAGGAGTTGGGACCATAAAAAGTATAATTCCTTAGGGGGCACACACATCTCTAGTGTGATAGTGGGTTAAATGCTGGGCTATGATCACAAAGTTGGCAGTACAAACACACCAGACTCTTCTCTGTGAGAGAAAGAGGGGCTGTCTGCTCCTGTAAAAGATTGACAGTCTCAGAAACTCTTAGGAGCAGTTCTACTCTGTCCTAAAGGGTCTCTAGGAGTTGGCATTGACTCAAGGGTGGGGGTGGGTACTGCAGTAAGGAGTCTGGTGGCACAATAGGTTAAACACTGGTCCACTAACTGCAAAATCAGGGGTTCAAAGCCATCAGTCACTCTGCTCCTGTAATAAAGATTTCGTCTCAGAAGCCCTTTGGAACAGCTCTGTTCTGCTGGACAGGTCACTATGAGTTGGAATTGACTCGATGGCAGTGTGTGCAAAAGGTGTAAATACATTAGATGAAAATGGATTCAACATTCTAATTAAATTATAGTCTAGGCATTTATGACTTAATCACAATTGGTCTTTAATCTACAAATTAAACAAATGTACCCAACTCCTGAAGGCCTGAGATCCAATCAAGGAGATTCTTTTTAGAATACGGTCTCTGAGATGATTGGAGTGAAATATAAATGAGATTGTGTGAACAATCTCATTGTGTCAACATACAATGTTGGTCCTTTAGCGGGTACATTTCTAGAAGCTTTGAAAAAGAATAGTATGGATCAGGGGGTTGGCTTAGCTTTAAGGTGGCTGAGCAGTATAGAGTTCTATAAACAAAAGGGCCTGGCCAGAAGGAATCCAAAACCAAATACCCACTGCCCTTGAGTCAGTTCTGACTCATAGCAATTCTATGTAAGTAGAAGATTAGAAGGTACAATAATTTAAAAATCCAAGAAAAAAGATAATAGGTATCACCTTGAGTAGCTAAAATTTTGATAATCTTTTTACCTTGTATGAAATGGTACATTTTGATGCAGAAGAATTTAATAAACCTTTTTACACTGAGTCTCATTAAGTCTTAAGCTTAATCACACCAAGATTTTTGATGTCAAACAAGAGCAGGAGTTTGATACTCAAAATGAGGACTATCCTGTCAGAAACTGGAGGGTGGCTGGTGGTGACAAAGAAAAAACCTGCTTCCCCATAATAACTTCTCAGTTAATCTGCTCACTAAAAGCTCTGTAACAGCACCAGAAATATGCTGCAAGGCCACTCAGTGAATCCCAAAGTTATTAAATAAAGCAAGAAGGTCGAGACTAGGAAGCACTGAACCTTTTCCAGTCGAATGCCCAAGGTGACAAACACATTGGTAGAATAACGGAATTAAAAGACAATGGAATTTTTTCCACAAACTTTTTGAAGTACCCTTACATATGCTAATAATATATTAAAAAAATATATTATTAGCAAAATACATATATGGGCAAAATACTGCATGATGCTAAAAGCACTGAAAGATGTCACTACAGAGTCACTACAAAAGAAATTGTTGCTATCCAACCATTTCAAGGGGTAGCATAGGATCAAGAACCGATGATACTGAAAGAAGAAGTCCAAGATGCACTGAAGGCATTGGTGAAAAACAAGGCTCCAGGAATGGGCAGAATACCAGTTGAAAGTTTCAAAAACTGATGGAGTGCTGGAAGCACTCACTAGTTTGTGCCAAGAAATTTGGATGACAGTTACCTGGCCAATAAGATTCATATTTGTGCTCACTTCAAAGAAAGGATGTGGAAATGATCAAACATCTTTACTATCACATGCAAGTAAAATTTTGATAAAGAAATTTAAAAATGGTTGCAGCAGTACATCAACAGGGAGCTATCAGAAATTCAAGCTGAATTCA
Organism: Chrysochloris asiatica; assembly: GCF_000296735.1. Classification (NCBI taxonomy): domain Eukaryota; kingdom Metazoa; phylum Chordata; class Mammalia; order Afrosoricida; family Chrysochloridae; genus Chrysochloris; species Chrysochloris asiatica. The sequence goes on along the minus strand of NW_006408767.1, from coordinate 3,027,227 downwards.
GAAGAGGATGTGGAACAAGGGGATAGTGGGTGGTTTAAAGTCAGGAAGGGTGCATCAGGGTTGTATCCTTTCACCATACTGAATCTGAGAAGCTGAACCACATGAAGAAAATGTGGCATCAAGGTTGGAGGAAGGCTCATTAACAATCTGCAAAATGCAGATGACACAAACCTTGCCTGCTTAAATTGAAGAGAACTTGAAGCACTTACTGATGAAGCTCCAAGACAGCCTTCAGTATGGATTATAAGTCATCCTCACTAAACCAAAACACAATATGAATAAACAGAAAATACTGAAGTTGTCAAGGATTTCATTTTATTTGTTGCTATTAGGCGGCAATGAATTGGTTCTGACACTTAGCGATACTATACAGCAAGGGTGGGGAACCACAAGGGCCATGTGGCTATTTATAACATAATTTCACAAGTCATACAAAATTATCAACTTAAAAATTAATCTGCTATATTTGGTCATTTAACTAACTCACCCCTACTGTGATGACTGGAACTATGGTTGCCTTGGTAGGGTCAGACCAAATGATTTCATGGCCCTCCAGTGCCACACCAGGACTCCTCATTTTACTTGGATCTACAATGAATGTTCACAGAAGCAGCAGTAGAGAAATCGAAAGCCACAGTGCATTGGGTAAGTCTACTGCAGAAGCCCACGTTAGAGTGTTAAAGAAGTAAAGATGTCACTTTGAGGCCTAAGGTGTGCCTGACACAAGCTATGGTTATTTTCAGTTTCCTCATATGCATGTGAAAGAGGTGGACAGTGAGTAAGTTAGGCTGGAGAAGAGGTGATGCGTTTGAATTACGGTTTTGGTGAAGAATACAGATTAGACCAGACTGCCTGAAGAACAAACAAATCTGTCTAGGAAGAAGTACAGCTCAAATGTTCTTGAGACGTGAGGTTGGTGACACGTGTCTCACATACTTTGGACATATCAGGAGGAACCAGTCTCTGGAGAAGGACATCACGTTTAATAAAGTAACAGGTCAGTAAAGAGAAGACCTACAATGTGATGGAAAGATATGACTCTAGCAATCAGCTTAAGCATTTTGATTGTGAGGATGATACAGGATTAGACAGTGTTTCATTCTGTTGTACATGGGGTCACTTCAAATCGGAACAGAACCTAACAACAACAACATGGTGTCCTGGGTAGGTGCTGTAGTGATAAGCACTGGATTGTTAACCACAAGGTTAGTGATTCAAATCTAGCATCCACTCCTCAGAAACCCTGTAAGTCTGAATCGACTCAAAGGCTCTTAACAACAAGAGTTGACACTAAGTAGGTCAATGGCAAGATACCTATAGTAAGAACAAAGAACAGCAAAGCAGCAGTTCATTGGCAAAGAGAATGTAAGAATTAAATGAGAAAGGTGTTATCACTTGTGCCACAGAAGATAAAGGAACAAAGCACAGAGGGGAGCACTTTGAGTGAAATCAGGTGACACCCACCTTCTTTTCAATGGGTTAAGTTACTAGACTTGCTGCAACTCTTACCTTCCCACATCAAACGTGTATACAACCATCCCACGTCTTCATTTCTCAAATGGAAACAAACATTCTACTTTGTTTTTCTGATATCATCAAGTATAAAACCTTTACTAATAATGAACAAGATCCTGAGACACTTGCTAGGTATATGATGTTGGCTAAGTTTTTTTGTTCTTAATTGTAGTTTTTCTTTTTTAAGGTTTTATTGTGAATTGAGTGATAGTTTACATGGGAGAATATCAGTTTTACACTCATCCTATCGTATTTCGTTTCACTGCAATGATTACAATCCCTCTATGTATCATCATTCCACAGTATTTGCTTCTATTCCCAGTTTGTGTATTTTTGGCTGCACTCCAAAACACTCAGGAATATATAATCATTTAAACAACCATAGGAGACATTCTGTAAGCCTGCCTCTTGACTGCCAGCTCACAGGCTTTCTCTTTCCATGAATCTAGAATCCTCAGTTGCTCTGTCTCTCCATGTCATCATCTCTGCCTCCATCTCTAGCGTCGTCGCTGTGTCTCTGGATAGGATCCCACATTCTGCTAGTGCTCTTATCCCTTGATGGTCCTAGGGTCCTCTGTTTCTGGACTGTAAGATTACTCTTCCTCCCTTTTTGTTACAAAATTTCTACCTTTACAGTTTTGACAATTGTAATGAATCATGATAACAATTACTCACTACTGAATCATAAGAATCTTATCCCCATCTCCTTTCACCAGACCGGTCTAGACAAGATGAAAGCTATTCAGTGGGGATTCCCCCACACACTCTGAAACTAAACTCACTCTTGAAAACTTATAAGCCAGTCACTTCATGCCTTTATAGCCTCCCTCCCCTAATTTTAAGTAGCCAATGTCTAAGTTGCCCATCCCTATCAACCCTGTGTACAGAGGGGATGGGAATGATCCTTGCTGTGAAGATTTCTCCCCTCTTGGTTGGTATTTTAAGTACAGGTCAAGTTCATAAAAGTTTAGCAATTTACATTTGTTTGCTTTATCAAAAAATTTTTTTTAATCTTTCTCTAATTAAGTTCTGATCATCCAGCCATTGAAGCTAGGTCAAAACCTACAAGTTAGGGTGTTCTTGTGCATCTCCCCTTACTTCATATCAGCTGGATGTTTCACTCTCAGCTCTAGCCCTCCATGGCTAGGGCATTGTCCATGGCCTCAGGAGAACCAGGTCTCACCACACTTTGGGCCAACCAAGTCTCACCATACTCCAGGTCTATGGGAGTCTATGTAATGTGGTTGGACTCAGCCCATATTTTCATTGTTGTTTTTCCCTCATTTCCACTCACTAGTAAACCAACATGGTTGCCACCAAGTTTACATGCTTGCTTGTGAATTAATTCCCTCTGAGTTTCAGACTTGAAGGGAGCTTTGTCCTGAAGGAACTTGACTGCTTGCCTTGATGGCTCCCCTGTGAACAACTTGCTTGTTCTTGTAGTAGCCAATCAGACTGCCATTTTTAATTTTTCCTGCTGGTCTTTCTTTTAAAAAGTATCTTCTGTTCCTCTAGCTGCTACAGGCTGGTCTGCTTGTTTTTTCAAGTGGGAATTCCCCTTCCACCCAGAAGATTCTGGATGGGGATCAGAATTCCACCTAAGGTCTTATACACAACAAAGGCTCTGCAAGAAGCCTCTTTCAGTGGGCAAGTTGTAGAACCCCTTTTAGGTATTCCAATCAGTTACAGGCTGGAGGCAGACTTATAAGCTTTCTATAATCATGTTTCTGGATATTCCTTTCTATACCCCCCCTCAAGTGTCTACTTTACAGCAGTAGGCAAGGTAAACCAATATTCATAAGACAGTCAAGCATCTTAAAATTAACATTTCCCCTCTTTACCCATTCAGACTATGCCTCAATCCCTGTATCACAGAGCCCTGTTGTTCCAAAGTAGAGCATACATCATTATTTACCTCTGTCCCATTTAGCCCATGTGAACCTGCCTAAGTGTTTCCCTACCTACCTTGTTCTTCCATCTCCCTCTCCCTTCTTGTGTACTGCCCTCCCGAACACCCAAACTATGATATGTCTATGCCCTATCCTGTGCTCTACTGTCCCCTCCCTCCCCCTGGCTAAGTTTTTAACTTCTCTCTGAATCTCAATATTCTTAGTGATGAAGTCGGACTAACAAATAATGTTTTCCTGGCAGGTTTACTGTGTAGATTAAGTGAGTCTGTACATGGAATATATTCCATAGTCCTAAGCACTTAAAAGCCATAGACCAAAGAATTTGATTTTTCCATACTATATTGGCCAATTCATAATCTGGCAGAGAAAGACTTACTATTTTAATTTTACCCACACAAATTGCTGACATGTCATGCATCCCACAGAGAGGTATTAATTCCATCCTTTAAAAATGGATGTACTAGATCTACCAGAGAGGAGTGGCGGCACTTTCCTGACCCAACAGCACAGCCTCCCTTCTGCTATCGAAAAACTCCATTTTAGCCTTTGATTTTGATTTTGGCTTTGTTTTCTACCCGACTATAGTTGTTTGGCTGCCACATATAAGAGTGAAGAGGGAAGACCACATCCTGATCACATCCTCCTGGAGGCAATCAGAAAACATAAAAAATTACCAAACTACATAATTAATTATTAGGGCCACAGATAAACATTAAACATGTCCAAGAAGCAAAAGCAGATGTCCATATTGGCACATGTCCAAAAAA
>NW_006408767.1:3005270-3017865 GCF_000296735.1 Chrysochloris asiatica | reverse complement strand
GCTGGAGACTTTAGACCCAGAGATGGAGAGCGACTGTGTGCTGAAGACCTGGGGGGCACGGGGGAAAGACTGCATGGAAGGAATTGTAACCATGGCAATGAGACGATATACGATAGAATGAATGTAAAACTACTGTTCTCCCATGTATACTATCACATAATTCACAATAAATCATAAAAAAAACCCAAAAAAACACACGGATGTACTAGTATTCTAAAATGGACAAGACATGCTCACAGTGCCATAGAGAAGAATGTTTCAAAATGCCCCTAGCTCAGTAATTTTGCCTGTTGCTTTCTGTGGTATTGTTCATAGTAATGAAGGCTTCCAACACCTGGATTTCTTAAAAACATGTCGTTATTTAAACTTTTAACAGGATTTTCAAAGGGCAGGCCTTAGTTTCTTTAAGAGATTCTAGCAATTCAATGCCAAGTAGCACATTCACACTTCCTCTGATGCGTCACTACTTTCTATAGTTTTACTGATTTTAATAAATTGTGGGCTTTTCTAATCCATGCTGATAAAAAGGTAAAGTTTAAAAAGATATATTTACTTTGGTTTCTTACTAAATTTTTGTATTAAAGCTTGTCAAACAGATTCAACCATGCTTGATGATATCTTACCCCTTTGTGGTATGTGTTTTTCTTTTAAATCTGGAGTGTGATTTGGGTTTATGTTTATAGAGCAAACTGATTTTCCATTCAACAACTGAATAGTATCTTGGTTTTATGACACTGACTGCCATCCCCACAATGTAAAGCACTCTTCCTACTTCCACCCTGTGTTTACTGTTTCTATTCGTCCTTTTTTTCCTATCCTTTCCTACCTTCTAAGCCTGCATTTTCCCAGAGATAAAGCTGTTCTAAGGAGTGTGTTTCTCCCTGTTGTTACTGTTCACCTTGTGGTCTTGTGGTTGTTTGGCTGGAAGTTGAGCCATAGGAATACATTCTGTTGTTCCAGGCTTGAAGAGTGTTCAAGAGCCAAAATCACTGGAGTTCTACCAGTTTCTACCAGACCAGGAAACCTGTTCTTTTTTGAGTTTACTCTACATTTTCTCCCACTCTATCAGAATCTCCTACTGGGATCTCTTTCAGGGCTGTCAAGATGGGCCTCATCTAGTTCTTCTGGTCTCAGAGTCCTAGAGGCTGGGTTTGCATGGCCCATTAGTCCTTTGGACTAATTGTTTCCTTGTATCTTTTTCTTTACTGTTCTTTGCTCTGGATGGGGTGAAACCGATTGTTGTACTGTAAATGGCCACTCACAAGATTTTAAGACCTAGTCACTACTCACCAAAATAAGATGGAGAACATTTTCTTTGTGGAGTATGTTGTGCCAATGGAACCTTATGTCTCCTGAGATGAAGGTCCTGAGCCCATGCCACAGCAAATCATTCCCTCAAGGCATTTGGCTATGACTGAGAAATTTTCATAATTTTACCCTCTTGTGATACATTATTCGTGAATATATTTTATCCCTGCCTTTGGTAGCCCTCCAATGCATAAAGAAGAGTCATAATTCTTAAATATTATATTCAAGACTCTCCATAAGCTAGCCTTCACTTTCCACTGTTGTTGTTGTAAGGTGCCATTGAGTAGGTTCCGATTCATGGCGACCTTATGCACAACAGAATGAAACATGCCCAGTCCTGTGCCATCCTTACAATTATTGTTACACTTGGGCCAACTGCTGCTGCCACTGTGCCAATCCATCTCATTAGGGGTCTTCCTCTTTTTTGGTGACCCTCCTCTCACAATGTAGCTCTAATGAATTTACCTTCAACTACCCAATCAAAATCAGCAATTCCCTTCCCTTTACTCCCACAGTAGCTAATTTAACACCCTTCTGTTACTGCTGGTTCTGTGACTCCTTAAATTCAAAACTGGCAGAATGAAGACATTTCTGACAATGTCCTCTCTTAAAAATGTGTTCCCAGTGTACAAGGCATATAAACTACGAATATAAATGAACTATGACTCACCTATAGCCACAAACAAGATGACAAATTAAGCAGACCTAAGAGTAGTTAATGACTTGACGAGGGAAAAGGTCAAACTTAATACCCTAGCCTTGGGTATGGGTTCTGTTCTTATAGCAGCTGCGCACGCAGCCCTTTTTACTCCAATCCTAGCTTCCCAGAGCTCAAGCAGAGTTAAAAGACCCTCCCCTTCATAATGCCAACTAGGTGCACGTCACCCATAAATTTGGAAGTCTAAATAACACCCACTCTTTCTGGCTACAAATTTGGAATTTCCCCTCTGACCTTTGCTTCAGGATGACAGCCACAAGCTCAGGAGTCCCCCTAGACTCTCATTTCTGAACTGCTGGCTCCCACTACTCCTTTGGGTTTGATAATTTGCTGGAATGACTCATGGAATGTATTTATGATTCCAACTTATTATAACAAAAAGGATACAAAGAGCCACCCAGGTGAAGTTTGAGAGGAGTCTCTGCCTGGCGCATCATGTCCCAAAGTGGGCACAACCCAACACTTCCCTGTGCCTCAGTGCCTTTTATCTGCTCCTGTAAAGATCTGTACCCTTAGGAACACTACACAGGGTCACTCTGAGTTGGAACCTACTCAATGGCACACAATCACCACCACCAAAACTTGCTAAGCTGAGTTCTAAAATTTAAAAAAAGGTAGCAAAGAAAATGATTAAGAATACAAGTAATATTGAACTGAAGTGCATGAATGTCAGGGTAAGAGGGCACACCAGGCTGGTAACCAGGAGGCAGGCTTGCAGAAGGTGCCTTTGGCTGTTTAAATGATTATATATTCCTGAGTGTTCTGTGTACATCCCCCCCAAACAAGCAAGGAAACAAATAAAAACACCGGAGGGAACAGAAGCAAATACTGTTGCATGAAGGGGATTGTAATCATTGCAATGAAATGATGAGTATAAAACTGATGTTCTACCATGTAAAAACTATCACTAAAGTCAAAATGGCGGCGGTGGTGGTGGTTATGGTTGTGGTTATGTGCCGTGGATTCAGTTCTGACTCACAGAGACCCTGTACAGGGTTTCCGAGGTCTCATCTTTCTCCTGTGGAACAGCTGGTAGACCCTGGGGTTAGCAGGCCGATTTGTAACCACTACACTACCAGAGCTTCTTCAATTCACAATAAGAACTTAAAAACAAACAAACAAACAAAAAAAAACGGCACAGCAGAACCCAGTACCACAAAGGGAGAAAGATCTTAACAAGGCACATTACTATGAAACTTCAAAGCACCAGATATAAATAGAAAAGCTCAAAAGTTTCAGAGACAAAATAGTCACATACAAAGGATAAACTTCTGGTGTGGTGCTGTTGGATCAGCCCTGCGAACCACAAGGCTAGCAGTTCAAACCCACCAGTTACTCCTCAGAAATTCTATACAGGGTTGCTATGTGTCTCCAGTGTAGAGATGCAAAGCAAATGGAAGAAATGAGGAGGTCCAAGAGCTGAACAGAAAATTTCAAAGATTAGCTCGTGAAGATAAAGCCAAATATTACAACAAAATGCAAACATCTGGAGTCAGAAAACCAAAAACGAAGAACACGCTCAGCATTTCTCAAGCTGGGGGAACTGAAGAAAAAATTTAAGCCTTGACTTTTGTTATTGAAGGATTGATTCTCTGGACAAATAATTAAATCATGCAGAAAGCATCAAAAGAAGATGGAGGGAATACACAAAGTCATTGGACCAAAAAGAAATGTTCAACCGTTTCAAGAGGTAGCATATGATCAAGAGCCAATGATACTGAAGAAATAAGTCCAAGGTGCATTGAAGGAATTGGCAAAGAACAAGGCACCTGGAATTGATGGAATACAAATAGAAATCTTTTAAGAAAGTGAGGTGGCACTGGAGGCACTCACTCATCTCTGCCAAGAAATTTGGAAGATAACTATCTGTCCAAATGACTGGAAGAGATCTATATTTGTGCCCGTTCCAAAGAGAGGTGACCCAACGGAATGCAGAAATCATCGGACATCTTTGATACCCCATTTGAATGAAGTTTTATTAAAGGCTGCAATGCACACGGCTGTAAGCATACATTGACAGAGAACTTCCAGAGGTTCAAGGCGGATTCAGAAGAGGCCATGGAACAAGGGATATTTTGGCTGATATCTGTTGGATCTTAGCTGAAAGCACAGAATAGCAGAAAGATGTTTACCTGTGCTTTATTGACTTTGCAAACGCTTTCAATTGTGTGGATCATGACAAGCTAAGGACAACACTGCGAAGCACGAGTATTCCTTAACACTTAAATGTGCTCATGAGGAATCTGTACACGGACTAAGAGGCAGTTGTTTGAACAGAACATGGGAACACTGAATGGTTTAAAATTAAGAAAGGTGTGCGACAGGGTTGTATTCTTTCACCATACTTATTCAACCTGTATGCTGAGCAAATAATCTGAGAAGCTGGGTTATATGAAGAAAAAACGTGGCATCAGGATTGGAGGAAGACTTGTTAATCACCTGCGATATGCAGATGATACAACCTTGCTTGCTGAAAGCGAAGACTTAAAAAATATTTACTGATGAAGATCAAAGAGCACAGCCTTCGTTATGGATTACACCTCAATGTAAAGAAAACAAAAACCTCACCACTTGACAAATAAACAACATTCTGATAGATGGAGAAAAGATCAAAGTTGTCAAGTTCTTGGATGATCCATCAACACTCATGGAAGCAGCAGTCAAGAAATGAAACGACATACTGCATTAGGCAAATCTGCTGCATGAGACTTTTTCAAAGTGTTGAAGAGCAAAGAATGTCAGCTTCAAGACTAAGGTGCGCCTGACCAAAGCCATGGTATTTTCAATAACTTCATATGCATGTGAAAGCTGGACAGTGAATAAGGAAGACCATAGAAGAATTGATGCATTTGAGTTATGGTGTTGGAGAATACTGAAAGTGCCATAGGCTGCCAAAAGAACCAACATATCTGTGTTGGAAGAAGTGCAGCCAGAGTGCTCCTTAGAGGCCAGGATGGCCAAACTTTGCCTCTCATTCTTTTGTCAGGAGGGACCAGTCACTGGAGAGGGATATCATGTTTGGTATGGTGGAGGGTCAAAGAAAAAGAGGAAGATCCCCAGCGAGATGGACTGGCAAAGTGGCAGCATCAATGGGCTCAAGTATGACGATAGTGAGGCAGTGTTTCGTTCTGTTGTGCACAGGTTCCCTATGAGTCAGTACCAACTCGATGGCACCTAACAACAATAAAAAATGAGTCAGAACCGACTCCATGGCACTTTGCAACAACAAAGGATAAAGATCAATAAAAAAAATGAATTTCTCTTCAGCAACACTGGTAAGCTAGAAACAATGGAACGACCCTTTCAAAATTCTAAATAAAAATGATTTCCAATATGGAATACTACACAAAGCACTCCATAAATCAAGAGTGTTGTTGTTACTAAGTGTCAATGAGTTTGAACTGCCAATTTGCAATTCAAATGACCTAGCAGTCCAGTGCTTACCATACAGAATCACACCAGGACTTCTTGTTCTGGATACCATATCTTTGTTAATTGGTTCTAAGAATAATTTAGCTTGTTGAGAAATCTTTCTAGATCTTATTCCACAAAGGAACTTATTAGCTATCTGCCCCACTTTCAAGGCACCTGTAAATTAGATGAACACTCAAGTAATCATGCAAAACAGTAAACTTCATAGAGTACAAGACTCTGATGGCATACCACCAGTTAATCTTAGCTTGTGTTCTCCAGAGAGTGGAGCCTCTTGCTTACAGTTAGTTTGTTTAGGACTGTGATTCCAGGGAAGAGGAGTATGGATGGAAGGAGCATCAAAGGATAATGTGCTGGCCACAAATAGGAGTCAACTGATGACTGACTCCACTGGGGTCTTTGAGGACTGTTTACCTTGAGGGTGAGAGGTGGAGCCTTCTGTCCTCCACTGGCCAAAGAAGCCAGAAATGCATGCTGCCTGCAGTAAGATGGATGGGAATCACCTTGCAGAAAGCAATTTGGCCTTTGTTATCAGTTTTTTCTAGAATGGACCAACGCCTGAAACTAACGGTGGGAGCTGATCAGATCTATGTTGTTGTTGGTGTAAAGTGCCGTTGAGTTGGTTCTGACCCATAGCAATCCTATATAGGTTTTCCAAGGAGCAGCTGGTGAGCTTGAACCCCTAACCTTGCAGTTCAAATGGCTTTGCAGTCTGTTGCATTAACCCACAGTGCCACACCAGGTCAGATCTGTAAGAAGCCCTATTCTGGCTAAGTCTCAGGAGGCATGACATCATTTATCATGGTCATGTGGGGGAGCCTGATAAGAGCCAGAACATGGAGGCTCATACGGAACTTCCTGGATGGTTGACCATACACACAACATGGTAGTAAATACCTCTTTGGGACATGGAAGCTCTGCACTGTGACCCATTCAAACCTCACCTTAGGTTTCTTCCAATCTTCTAGGACTATATGTAGCTATAGTTAACATACCCATAAGGATGGTGAGAGGAAGCTGGGGCTGCATCAGCTCCTTTAGCAGTCTAAAAGGTGTTCTTCTAATGTGTGAGCTCTGACCTAGCTCTGGGTAGCTGTTGTAGTTAGAAGCTATCAAGTTGGTTCTGACTCATAGCAACCCTATGCACAACAAAACAAAACACTGCCCAGTCCTGCACCATCCTCACAATCATTGTTAAGCTTGGGCCCATTGCTGCTTCCACTGGGCCAATCCATCTTGTTGAGGGTCTTCCTCTTTTTCACTGATCCTCCACTTTATCTAGCATGATGTTCTTCTCTAAGGACTGATCCCTTCTAACATATCTGAAGTATGAGAGATAAAGTCTCTCCATCCTGGCTTCCAAGGAGCATTCTAGCTGTACTTTTTTGACTACCTATTTGTTTGTTCTTCTTGCAGTCTAGGATATTTTTAATATTCTCCAACACCGTAACTCAAATGCATCAGTTCTTCTGCAGTTTTCCTTATTCCCTGCCCAACTTTCATATGCATATGAAGCTACTGAAACTGCCATGGCTTGGGTCAGGTGTATTTTAGTCCTAGTTCTCAAACCGTTATCTTTGCTCTTGAACACTATAAAAAAGCCTTGTGCAGATTTTACCTAATGTAATACATCCTTTGATTTCTTGACTGCTGCTTCTATGACTACTGATCATAGGTTCAAATGAAATCTCTGACAACTTCAATCTTTTCTTCATTTATCGTGATGCTATTTATTGGTTCAGTGCTGAGGATCTTTGTTTTCTTTAAATTGAGGTGCAATCCAATAAAGCTGTGGTCTCTGATCTTCATCAGTAAATCTTTTAAGTCCTCTTCATTTTCAGCAAGCAAGGTTGTACCATCTGCATATCTCAGGTTGTTAATGAGTCTTCCTCCAATCCTGATGTCATGTTTTATTTCATATAATCCATCTTCTTAAAATTATTTGCTCAGCATACTGAATGAATAAGTAAGATGAAAGAATACAACCCTGGTGCACACCTTACCTAATTTTAAACTATTCGGTGTCCCCTCTGAAAAACGTTGCATGCACAGCTGGTATGAAAGCTGGCCAACTACTTGTGAGCTAGGGTTGGAGACAGAATGTGTTGTGTGAGTGACTAACAATGAGGATGACGAAGTAGGAAGGTGAGGACTGGATCCATACACTTTGGAGACGGGATTAACGCTGATCCTTACCATAGACTTAACAATGTGCCCTTGTGTAGTGTAGAGGGCAGGTGCTGTCTGGCTGCACCTGCCTGGAGTGAGCAATGGACTGGAGAAAAAAGTGGTCTGAGAATTCAAAAATGGCCCACACGCAATAAATCCCAGTACAACTAGAAACTTTGCCTCAATTGATTGGGATTTAATCAACATTTTTCTGAGTTCCTATAATCAGCTATTAAGTCACTTACTGTGCTGTGAAATTATGTTGTTGTTGTTAGGTGCTTTTGAGATGGTTCCAACACAACGAAACACCACAGGTCTGGAACCATCCTCATATTTTTCTAACACTTGAGCCAATTGAAGCCACCACTGTGTCAATCCGTGTCTTTTCACTGATCCTCCACTTTACCAAGCACAATGTCCTTCAGGAATGGTCCCACTTGATAATATACACGAAGTATGAGAGATGAAGTCTCACCCTCCTGGCTTCTAATGAGCATTCTGGCTGCAGGTCTTCCAACACAGTTTTGTTTGTCCTGGCAGTCCATGGTACTTTTGATATTCTTTTCCAACACCATAAATCAAATGCATCAATTCTTCTATGCTCTTCCTTGTTCATTGTCCAACTTCAACATCATAGGTATCAAACTGCTATCTTTGCTCTTGAATACTTTAAAGAGAGCTTGTGCAGCAGATTTGCCCAATGCAGTATACTGTTTGATTTCTTGATTGCTGCTTCCATGGGTGTTGATTAAAGCAAACTGAAGTTTTTGACAACTGTAATTTTTTCTCCATTTATTTCCATGTTATTTATTGGTCCAGTTGTGACAATTTTTTTCTTTACATTGAGGTGCAACCCATACTGAAAGCTGTCTGATTTTCATCAGTAAATATTTTAAGTCCTCTTCTCTTTCAGCAATCAAAGTTGTATCATCTGCATATCACAGGTTGTTAATGAGTCTTCCTCCAATCCTGATGCCATGTTCTTCCTTTATACAATTCAGCTTCTTACATTAATTCAGCATATAGATTGAGTAAGTATACTGAAAGAATGCAGCCCTGGCACCCATCTTTCCTGATTTTAAACCATTCAGTGTCCCCCTACAATGTCCAAACAATGGTTTCTTGGTCTATGTACAGGTTCCTCATGAGCACAATCAAATACTCTGTAATATTCATTCTTCACAATGTTATCCATACCTTAACATGATCCATACAGTCAAAAGCCTTTGCATAGTAAATAAAGCACAAGTAAACATCTTTCTGGTATTCTCTGCTTTAGTCAAAATCCATCTGATGTCAGCAATGATATTTCCAGTTCCATGTCCTCTTCTCAATTGGGCTTGTTTCTGGCATTTTCCTGTCAATGTACTATTGCAGCCATTTTTCAGTTATCTTCAGCAAAATTTTACTTGAATCTGATATTGTCTGATGATTTCCGCATTCTTTACATCATCGCTCTTTGAAACGGGCACAAATATGGATCACTTCCAATCAGTTGGACAGGTAGATGCCTTCCAAACTTCTCGGCATAGATGAAGAAGCACCTCCAGTATTGAGACAGTTTGTTAAAAGATTTTAATTTGTACTCCATCAATTCCTGGAGCCTTGTTTTTTATCAATGCCTTCAGTACCACTGGTTCTTGATCATATGCTACCTCTTGAAAAGGTTAAACAAAGACCATTTGTTTTTGGTACAGTGACTCTGTGTATTCTTTTCATTTTGTTTTGATGTTTTCAAATTTGACTTTACATCTTTTCCACCTTTGGTTAGAGTCACGGCTGCTAAACTGAAATCCAGACTGGCCTGTCCATAGGTGGTATGAGCACATCTATGGAAGAGCCAGACATGGAAATTCGGTTCATCTCCCATGGCCTGTTTTTGTTGTATTCATGATACGTCTTAAAGATTTCGATTTCCTCTTTCTGGTTTTTTTGTTTTTCAAGTAATTCACTCAAAATCTTATCTGAGATTGATGGCACTTTCTTCATACCATTATTTGATGAGTCTTACCTTTTTCTTTCTTTTAGCATCCTGACATATTCTCTAAAACTATGGGAATCTCTTTTCTAGACTCCCTTATTTATGTGTTTACCATCCCTTCAATCCTACAATATGATGATGGCCAAATTTTTGAGTCTCTCATAACTCTGAGGTGCCATTTTTTACAAATGGAAAAGCTCCATATCATTAGTCAAAAGAAGGCCAGGGGCAGATTGTAGAAGAAACCATCAATTGCTCATATACAAATTCAAACTGAAGCTGAAGAAAATGAAAACAAGTCCATGAGAGCCAAAATATGACCCTGAATATATCCCACCTAAATTTAGAGTTCATCTCAAGAACATATTTCATACATTAAACACTAAAGACTGAAGACCAGAAGAGTTGTGGGATGACATCAAGAACATCATACAGGTAGAAAGCAAAAAATTATTAAAAAGACAAGAAAGAAAGGTCAAAATGGATATCAGAAGAGACACTGAAACTTGCTCTTCAGCACAGAGATGCCAAAGCAAATGGAAGAAATGAGGAGGTACAGGAGCTGAACAGAAAATTTCAAAGGTCAGCACCTAACAACAACAACAAATCCTGCCTGGAGTCCTGGTGTGGCACAGTGGGTTAATGCGTCAGACTGCAAAACTGTTTGAACTGCAAGGTATGTGGTTCAAGCTCACCAGCTGCCCCATAGAAAACCTTATACAGGGTCGCTATGGTCAGAACCGCCTCGACGGTACTTAACAACAACCTATTTATTTCTATTTGGAAGGGGTTGGGAAGTGTCTTCCTTCTCTACTGTGCTAATTATTGTTCCTCAGATCTAAGCCCACCTGTCTGTGCTCTGCTCTGTAATACTGGGATGCTACAAATCCCATTTCTGCTGCTTTGCCAGGTGGGTCTGTAATAGGTTTTGAAAATGAAGCGGTTAGGATGAGACTGCAAAGCTGAGTATGAGGAAGGGACATGCTTCATCCTGTTTGTTACCTGCTGACTTCCTGTCTGCTTGCTATTCCTGTGAGCTTCAATTTAGCAGTAGTTTTGTAACTGGCCTCCTGCTTCCTTCCCGTAGCAACAGCTGACTCCACACTGTAGTTTTTATGTTATGCACAGAATGAGCCTCATCAAACCCCTACTCCTGTTCAGAGACAGGGCACCAGCCAAGCAGTACATTCCCTCAGGGGTCTCAGTTACTCTCCATGAATGAGACAGTGGTTCTCAAACTTGGTCATGCATCAGAACCACTCAAAGAACTTGGTCAAATACAGTTTGCTGGGCCTCATCCCAAAAGCTTTTGACTCAGGGGCTCTCAGGTGGTCTTGATAATTTGCATTTCCCATTAAGTTCGTAGGCTAGGCTGACATTGCTGAGCCAGGAAGCACACTTCGATAACCACTGCTTTAGAGGTCTCTAGCACTCCTCAGAAACTCTATACAGGGTTGCTGTGAGTCGGAACCAACTTGATGGTACTTAACAAACAACATTTACCCTTTTAGTTACATAGTTAAGTTTATATTCAAACCACTTACTTGTGCTTAACTCACGGATCTACAGTGAACTAGTTAGTAAGCACAAGTGAAGCCTGTGCTTACTTTGCTTACTGGGTATTCTGTCCCTGTTAGGGATTCCAAATTTGTAAACGGGCTTCGAGTCTGTAGGAAGGTGCCATGAGGTTGGAAGAGGCATATACCAGCCATCTCGAGAAGCATACTGATGTGGTGACAAGATGTGGCACTGTTCCCTACAAAAGAGAGACTCTGTACGGACATATCCTGAGGCCTGAGCTCAGTGGGGAGCCACCCAAGGCAGTGGCATTGTGACAAGAGCAACCATCCCCTGGGACTGACTCTGATAAAGGCCCTGCTGAGCAGGTGCCCTGAGGGCGGGCTAGCTACTGCACCTGCTGACATTGCAGTGATGAGGGCCACAAGGACTGCAGTGGGGATGGATTCTCAGGAGTGAACTGAAGGAAGCAGTAAGTTCAGGTCTGAATTCTCAACTCAAATTCTGCTTGGCTTTGAGTTTACAATAATCCTTATTTTGTGTACCTACATGGTCAGTATTTCCAAAATCAACACCATAATTTAATTCTGTAAGATGCAGACTCATCACATCAGTGGGACCCACAGCCTCATCAAGTCTTCATATTAGAAGCTGAAGGACTAGTCTGGAAGAAGTCATACCTTGAAACTGGAATGGAGGCAGCTTTTGATTTGACTCAGAAAAACCGAGATTTCTCAATCACGGAGTTTCTTTGAGCCACCCTTGGTAGTGGAAAAGTTTGGCACTCCAGGGACTGACAACAACCTTCCTTTGAAGAGATGCTCAGTAACAAGGCTATCTGGGGCAGATGCTTTGTGCAAAGACAGAATTCTCTTGTTGCCACTAGAGGTCACCAGGGACAAATTTCGGCATGTTCAGATGAAGAAATAGTTTACGTACCAAAAAAATGTATGATTTTGCCCTAATCTAGAGAAATCTAGGAAATATGTGTGGGAATAGACTCTAAAAACGTTACTTTAAAGAGGAAGAAATGAGATGGAGTAGAACTTACTGATTTACATACTTACTGGAAATGCCAAGGAGCTCTGGTGGTAGCACAGTGGTTACGAGTTAGGCTGCTAACCTCAAGGTCAGCTAGTTCAAAACTACTATCTGCTCCATGGGAGAAAGGTGAGGCTTTATGTTCCTGTAAAGATTTACAACCTAGGAAACCCTGTATAGCATCACTAAGAGTCAGAACCGACTCCATGGCACATATCCATCACCACCACTACTATAAGTGCCAGAAAGTGTAGATTTCATGTATCAGTGGGTGTAGCTAGCAGTCACTTGTTTGCCTGAGAGACAGGTTGAGAAGCTAAGAGCTATGCTTAATAAAGAAGGCAAGACAACAGGCATAAGGAGCCGGAAATGCTGGGGCAAATTTATCATTGCCCCAACTCCAATTCCTGAGAGGGCCCCAAGGACAC
>NW_006408767.1:2963389-3005170 GCF_000296735.1 Chrysochloris asiatica | reverse complement strand
CCCTTCACTGGGTCACTGAGAAACAAATACATTAGTGAGGGGAGCACCTCCAACCTTTAACAGCTCAGTGTTGGCTATGCTCTGCCGGCAGGTTGGATGGCAAGACATACCATCATGGAGACAGACCCACTAATTTCAACAGGAGAAATGGGGTAAGTGCACTTAACTGCCAAAGCCAAGACAAGCACACAACTGGGAAGTGGTGATAATCAGAATGTTCTAACCCACAGGGATCCTTGCGGGTGCTGACAGATTACAGTGCACCAGCAATGAAACAGCTGCCCACAGCCTTCTAAAATGTCAATCAATCTATACACGTCTTAGAAAAAAATCCCAGCTAACAATCAGATTGAAGCATGACAGTAAGTCTCAGGGCTTCTCACACAGTTTTCATACCTTAGCCAGTTCCCAAATCCAGAGCCCCTTAAAGACACAGCCTACAGGTTTGTCATGAGTCTACACTGCTTAGCTTCCTGCAAGGCTTTCCCAAAGGGATGGCAGTCATTTATTAAAGGGATCCTGGTGTGGAGCTGTGGGTTAATGCACCAGACTGCAAAGCCGTTTGAACTGCAAGGCTGGCGGTTCAAGCTCACCAGCTGCTTCTTGGAAACGCTATGCAGGGTTGCTATGGGTTGGAATCAACTCAATGGCTCTTCGTAACAACAACAACAACTATAGCATGCACTAGGGATAACCAGACACTGGCTGTGAATGGATGTCAACTCCCAGGAACCTAAAAGGTCAATGAAATTGGTTAAAGTAGGGCTATGATCCATCAAAGGACACAGGAAATCTTAGCTCAGATTCAATCACAGGGGGCTGAGTGAGTAGGCCCAAAGGTTTGTCTACCCATAAGTTATTTCTCCAGTTCTTTCATGTATAAATCAGAAAAGACACACCTGACCTTGGCAGAATTCCCACACTGGGCATCTAACCCATGGAACAAGTAATGCTGGAAAAAGCCAAACAGGAACCCTTTGGAACTTCCTCTTACTAGGTAGGCAAACCAAATGCAGTATTAGCAACAGGACTAAATGGAAGAGAAGCAGAGTGATTAGTGGACTGTCAACAGACAGAGGGACAGTGTACCTAACCTGCCTGTGTGGCCTGTGAATTCACTGAATGTAACTGGGACAATGAGTGGACATTACTGTAAACTTAAACGTGTGGTGACTAATTGTGAAGTTGTTCCAGATGCAGAATCTTAACCAGAGTAAATCTAACAGCTCCTGGTGCCCTGTATACACCTACTACCCTGACAGGCTCTTTTTCTTTTTTTCCCTTTCTGTACCAATCTGTAAGGACCCCTACAAACATTTTGTACTTTCACCAATATGCCTCAAGGCTAATATAAGAGAAAAAACTCTCTCTTGTTCTCTGTCTTAAAATAGTCTGCAGAAATGCTGATCATCTTGATATTCCAGACAATCTCCCACTGGTCCACTACATTGATGGCTTTGTGCTGATTGGATCTGATGAGCAGGAAGTAGCAAATATTTTAGATGAGTGGAGAAGATAAATCTCACAAAAATACAGGACTCTGACATGGCAGTGAGGGTATGGGGTGGGGGAGGGCAATCATTTGGAGCATCTGAGATGACCCCTCTAGGATGAAATTCAAGTTGCTGAACTGTCTGCCACCACACACTCACAGAACTTGGTTAGCCTTTCTGAAGACAATTAAAGGCTGACTGGTTCCAGAGGGGACTTGGGCTGAAGAAGACTTTGCAGCAAGTCCAGTCTGCTTCTATTTGGGCCTCCAGTAGTAGCAGAAGCACAGGGATGCTGTACGAAGCACGTGCTAAGTACTGACAGGAGATGCATGGGGTGAGCCTCTAGATTTTGAAAAAGTCCAGGTGATTATTTTGAAAAATGGCTCCAGGCTCACCACAGGCCTTGGTGTAGACTGAAGCCCTGACCAGGGAGAGCTACGTAACTCTATCTGAGCATGCACACCAGCTCTCCCTCATCACGTGGAGATGCTGTGTGTGAGAGATGGCACTCAACAGGTCCTGGAGAGGCCTCCCAAGCTGCCTTAGCAGATTCCTCAAATTCTTGGCATGACACCTTCAACACTGCCTCTTGCCCTCAGTCGACCTGGAAGGTCTCACCGGGGAGCTCTTTATCACAACTGATGGAGGAGGAAGAAGAAAAACCTGGGCTCATTCAACAGACAGGACTGCATGGCAGGCTGGCCTACACTGGACAATGGTGCAGGAACATGCTCTGGGGCAGCACTTCACATTGTGCTTTACCAGGACTCAGATGGCCAAAGCACAGATGTACACTGGTTGTTAGGGGTTAATAACCAGTAGAAAGAGGGCTGGATTAAACCCAGTGTGATTTCACGGAACCTAGCTATAGCAGGTCGACTTGGCCCCTAAAGAGACTGAGGTAGAAATGAAAAAGCCAAGACTGTTCGTTGCCCCTCACTCTGGGCACTGTAGCCTTTCACACCAGCTCTTCTTATGAATCTGGCTTGTTCTCCTATTTCTGCCTGCAGGCCTTGTTTGCATTCTGCTAGCAAATGTCTGAAATTGGCTTCAGTACTAGAGTTCACATAACCAGAGCAGAGGTTTGGCTCCGGTATCCTTGTCATCAGGATAAGGTGTGGCACTGCAGGATAATGCACTGGAATGCAAAGTCTGTGTGAACCACAAATTCAGCAGTTCAAGTTTGCCAGCCGCTCCTCAGAAACCTTCTACAGGATCACTATGACTCAGAACTGACTTCATGGCACTTAACATGATACATATGGCTCAGTAACTTATTACATTTCTTTACTTACTAGCAAATAGATTCTAGATACATTTTTTCATTATTCCTATGGCTAGTATCCTATCACTTGCACATATCAGTGTCTCAGGCATTCAGAGTGTTCCCCATACTTTGCTAGTTCTCAAGGAACAGAAAACAGCTGCTAATGAAGTTTGGGTACAGAAAATATTTGAAATCATACCTTTTAAAAGACAGCTTTCACTTTACTTAAACCAATTCCAAACAACCCCCTGACCTTCTTATTTCCATGGTAACAAATTTTAGTTCCTTCAAAGCTTGAAGCCTCAGAGAATAAAATGAGTTCCAAGTGATGAAACTGCATTCATAGTTTCTACTAATTTATAGAACACAATTACTGGATAAGCAATCTCTGAAGGTCCATACAGCAGTACATTTTTATACTACTGCTCATTTTGGCAAAATTCTGAATTCAAAAGGAAATCCATTACATTTGTTGTTCTTGTTAGCTGCCATCAAAGTCAGTACTGACTCAAAGTGATCTCATGCACAGCAGAATGAAACACTGCCCCGTCCTGGGCCAACCTCACTATCGTTGCCACACTTAAGCCCATTGATGCTGCCACTTTGCCAATCCATCTCGCTGGGTATCTTCCTCTTTTTCTCTGACCCTCCACCTTACCAAACAGCATCTGGTCCCTCCTGACAATGTTCAAAGTATGAGAGACGAAGTTTGGCCATCTTGGCCTCCAAGGAGGACTCTGGCTGCACGTCTTCCAACACAGATTTGTTGGTTCTTTTGGCAGCCCATGGCACTTCCAATGTTCTCCTCCAACACCATAACTCAAAAGCATCAATTCTTCTATGGTCTCCCTTATTCACCGTCCAGCTTTAGCATGCATATGAGGTTACTGAAAATACCATGGCTTGGGTCAGGCACACCTTAGTCCTCAAGTTCACATCTTTGCTCTTCAACACTTTAAAAAGGTCTTGTGCAGCAGAGAATGCCTAATGCAATACGTCATCTGATTTCTTGACTGCTGCTTCCATGAGTGTTGATAGTTGATCCAAGAAGAAGGAAGTCACTGACAACTTCAATCTTTTCTCCATTGATAAGACTGTTATTTATTGGTTCAGTGGTGAGGATTTTTGTTTTCTTTACATTGAGATGTAATCCATACCAAACGCTGTGCTCTTTGATCTTCATCAGTAAATATTTTAAGTCTTCTTCACTGTGTCATCTGCATACTGCAGGTTGTTAATGAGCCTTCCTCCAAAATTGATGCCACGTTTTTCTTCATATAACGCAGCTTCTTGAATTATTTGCTCAGCATACAGGTTGAATAAGTATGGTGAAAGAATACAACCTTGTCACACACCTTTTAAAAATTTAAACCATTCAGTGTTCCTATGTTCTGTTCGAACAACTGCCTCTTGGTCCAGGTACAGATTCCTCATGAGCACAATTAAGTGTTCCGGAATACTCATACTTTTGCAATGTTGTCCATAGCTTGTTATGATCCACACAATCAAAAGCCTTTGTGTAGTTAATAAAGCATAGGTAAACATCTTTCTGATATTCTCTGCTTTCAGCCAAGATCCATTGGAAATCAGCAATGATATTCCTCATTCCACGGCCTCTTCTGAATCCAGCTTGAACATCTGGAAGTTCTCTGTCAGTGTATGCTTGTAGCCGTTTCTGTATTACTTTTAGTAAATCTTTACTCACATGGGATATCAAAGATATTGTCTGATAATTTCCGCATTTCATTACATAGACAGGAGAAATAGAGTCAAAGCAAACACAGGTCATTGAGCTGTCATTAATGTTTCTGTTGGGAGAATTAATCAACAATCAGGAAATATACTTGAATAATAAAGGTATGTGACAATGTCCAAGGCCGTGATATGTTTTGTGAACTATGATGTCATATGATTTGAATGTTGTGAAAATACCCTATTAAAAACATACAGAATGTTTTTTAAGTGTCCATCAAATATTTCTGCCTTGTTCATTTGTGAAAAATAAGACGTAAATGGGAAGCCACAGGGAGGAAGTAGAGTAAATGCTGTTGCAGGGAGGGGAGTGTAATCACTGAGATTAAACGAAGTGTATAATTTGCTGACTGTAAAGCTGATGATTTTGTCTGTAAACCTTCACCGAATTTACATTAAATGTAAGCAAATACAAAGCAAATCAAAACAAAAAACCCTTAAAGCTTCCAGTTGTCTTTGTTGCTGCTGTTGTGAGAGGCCAGAGGAATGGGTAGCTGCAGAACAGAGGAAGAGGAAGCGAGCAAGGAAGAAGTGACACACACCTAGCCGGCCTGAGCAGCAGGAGCAGCCTGGGGCCCACAGCCCCACGCTACTGCTGCCTGCCTGCTGGACAAAGGCCGGGAGCCCGCACCCAGAGCCATGTCTTGTGCCTCACCAACCTGTATCCCACCCTATGGTCCAGTGCTAGAAGAGTCGGGGTGTAGATTTTAAAACCACTAGGGGGAAATAATATATAAAATGAGAGCTGCTTTCCCTTCAAAACAAATAAAAAACACTCTATGGAACGATGCACATATGTGCAGTGAAACAATTCCCAAATGGATGGCAAGCAACACATGACTGTACTTGAAAAAGTAATAAGAGGCCATGGGGGTGAGGGTGAAAGGATGGGCCTTACTGTTAAGTGCCTTTGAGTCGATCCTGATGCATAGAGACCTGATGCACAACAGAACAAAACACTGCCCGATCCTGCGCCAGGCCTCACAATCGTTGCTACACTTGAGCCCCTTGTGGCTGCCACTGTGCCAATCCGTCTTGTTGGGGTTCTTCCTCTTTTCTCCAACCTTCCACTTTACCAAGCATAACGTCCTTCTCCAGGGACTGGCCCCTCCTGATAATAAGCAGGCTACTAGTTTCCACCACTCATCTGTCAGTCTGTCATATTGTAGTGGCTTGTGAGATGCTGTGATTCTGAAAGCTTTGCCACCAGTATTTTACATACCAGCAGGCTCACCGATGGTGGACAGGTTTCAGATTAACTTCCAGACAAAGACAGACTAGGAAGAAAGAGTGACGAATTACTTGCGAATATTTAGTCACTGAAAACCTTATGAATAGCAGAGATACACTGTCAGATACAGTGCCAGAAAATGAGCCCTTCAGAAGGCACTCAAAATGCAACTGGGGAAGAGCTGCCTCCTCAAAGTAGAGTTGACTGTGATAACGTGAAAGGAGTAAAGCCCGAGGGAGTAAAGCCCGAGGGAGAAAAGCCCATGGGATCTTCATTTGCTGATGGGGCACAACTCAAAATGAAGAGAAACAGCTGTAAATATCCACTGATAATCAGAACATGGAATGTATGAAGTATGAATCTGGTAAAATTAGAAGTTGTCAAAAATGAAATGGAACGCATAAACATCGATATCTTAGGCATTAGTGAGCTGAAATGGACTGGTATAGGCCATTTTGAATCTGACAACCACATGGTTTACTATGCCGGGAATAACAAATTGAAGAGGAATGGTGTTGCATTCATCGTCAAAAGAATATATTCAGATCAGTCATGAGGTACAAACGCTGTCTGTGATAGGATAATATACATGTGCCTACAGGGAAGCCCAGTTAATACCACTATTATTCAAATTTACACATCAACCACTAAAGCCAGTGAGGATGAAATAGAAGAATTCTACCAACTTCTTCAATCTGAAATTGATCAAACATGCAATCAAGATGCATTGATCATTATAGGTGATTGGAATGCAAACGTTGGGAGCAAAGAGGAAGGACCAGTAGTTGGAAAATAGAGCCTTGGTGACAGATACCATGCTGGAGATAGCATGCTAGAATTCTGCAAAATCAATGATTTGTTCATTTCAAATACCTTCTTTAGACAGCATGAGAGACGACTATACACATGGACCTCACCAGATAGAATACATAAAATCAAATTGACTACATCTGTGGAAAGAGATGATGTAAAAGCTCCATATCATCAGTCAAACAAGGCCATGGGCAGACTATGGAAGACACCATCAATTACTCATATGCAAATTCAAACTGAAGCTGAAAAAAATAAAAACAAGTTCATGAGAGCCAAAGTATGACCTTGAATATATCCCACCTCAATTTAGAGATCATCTGAAAAACAGATTTGATTAAACACTAAAGAATGAAGACCAGAACAGTAGTGGGTTGACATTAAGAACATCATACATGAAGAAAGCAAAAAGTCATTGAGAAGACAAGAAAGAAGAAAAAGGTCAAAATGGATGCCGGAAGAGACACTGAAACTTGCTCTCCAGCGTAGAGATGTTAAAGCAAACGGAAGAAATGAGGAGGTCTAAGAGCTAAACAGAAAATTTCAAAAATCAGCTCAAGAAGAAAAAGCCAAGTATTACAACAAAATGTGCAAAGACCTTGAGTCCAAAAACCAAAAGGGAAGAACACGTTCAGCATTTCTCAAGCTGGGGAAACTCAAGAAAAAATTGAAGTCTCAACTTTCGTTATTGAAAGATTCTCTGGGCATATTACTGAATGATGCAGAAAGCATCAAAAGAAGATGGAAGGAATACACAGTTGCTGTACCAAAAGAAAATGACTGAAGTTCAACCATTTCAAGAGGTAGCATATGATCGAGAACCAATAATATTGAAGGAAGAAATCCAAGGTGCATTGAAGGAACTGGCAAAGAACAAGGCACCAGGAATTGAAGGAATAAAAATAGAAAATTTTCAAGAAAGTGAGGCAGCGGCACAGGAGGCACTCACTCATTACTGCCAAGAAATCTGGAAGACATCTATTTGGCCAAATGATTGGAAGAGATCCGTATTTGCACCCATTCCAAAGAGAAGTGACCCAATGGAATGTGGAAATCATTGGACAATCTCTTGGATATCCCATGCGAGTGAAGTTTTATTAAAGGTAATATACAAACGGCTGCAAGCATACATTGACAGAGAACTTCCAGAGGTTCAAGCTGGATTCAGAAGAGGCCGTGGAATGAGGGACATCATTGCTGATGTCCGATGGATCTTGGCTGAAAGCAGAGAGTATCAGAAAAACATTTACCTGTGCTTTATTGACTACGCAAAGGCTTTTGATTGTGTGGATCATGAAAAGCTATGGACAACATTGCGAAGTATGAGTATTCCGGAACACTTAATTGTGCTCATGAGGAATCTGTACCTGGACCAAGAGGCAGTTGTTCGA
The DNA here is from genome assembly GCF_000296735.1 of Chrysochloris asiatica. Lineage (NCBI taxonomy): Eukaryota > Metazoa > Chordata > Mammalia > Afrosoricida > Chrysochloridae > Chrysochloris > Chrysochloris asiatica. The sequence continues at coordinate 2,997,226 of NW_006408767.1, read as the reverse complement.
ACAGAACATGGGAACACTCAATGTTTTAAAATTGGGAAAGGTGTGAGACAGGGTTGTATTCTTTCACCATACTTATTTAACCTGTATGCTGAGCAAATAATAAGAGAAGCTGGGTTCTATGAAGGAAAACATGGCGTCAGGATTGGAGGAAGACTCATTAACAACCTGCAATATGCAGATGATACAACCTTGCTTGCTGAAAGTGAAGAGGACTTGAAACATTTACTTATGAAGATTAAAGAGCACAGCCTTCGATATGGATTACATCTCAATGTCAAGAAAACAAAAATCCTCACCACTGGACCAATAAACAACATTCTTATCAATGGAGAAAAGATTGAAGTTGTCAAGGACTTTTTTCTTCTTGGATCAACTATCAACACTCAAAGAAGCAGGAGTTAAGAAATCAAACAACGTATTGCATTAGGCAAATGTGCTGCACAAGACCTTTTTAAAGTGTTGAAAAGCAAAGATGTTAGCTTGAGGTCTAAAGTGTGCCTGACTCAAGTCATGGTATTTTCAAAAACCTCATATGCATGTTAAAGTTGGACAGTGAATAAGGAAGACAGTAGAAGAATTAATGCTTTTGAGTTATGGTGCTGGAGGATAACATTGAAAGTACCATGAGCTGCCCACAGAACCAACATACCTGTGTTGGAAGAAGTGCAGCCAGAGTGCTCCTTGGAGGCCAAGATGGCCAATTTCCATCTCTCATACTTCAGATATATTTTAAGGAGGGACTAGTCCCTGGAGAAGGATATCATGTTTGGTAAGGTGGAGGGTCAAATAAAAAGAGGAAGACTCCCAGAGAGATGGACTGGCCAAGTGGCAGCATCAATGGGCTCAAGAGTGGCAACAGTAGTGAGATTGGCCCAGGATCGGGCAATCTTTCATTCTGCCATGCATAAGGTCGCTGTGAGTCAGCACTGACTCAATGGCACCTAACAACAACAACAAGAGCTAAACAGAAATTTTCAAAGATCAGCTTGAGAGGTTAAAGCCAAAATTTATAACAAAATATGCAAAGATCTGGAATCAGAAAACCAAAAAGGAAGAACACACTCAGCATTTCTCAAGTTGGAAGAACTGAAGAAAACATTCAAGCCTTGACTTTTGTTACTGAAAGATTCTCTGGGCAAATTATTGAATGATGCAGAAAGCATCAAGAGAAGATGGAAGGAATACACAGAGTCACTGTACCAAAAGGAAATGGTTAATGTTCAACCATTTCAAGAGGGAGCATATGATCAAGAGCCAATGATACTGAAGGAAGAAGTCCAAGGTGCACTGAAGGAATTGGCAAAGAACAAGGCACAAGGAATTGATGGAATAAAAATTGAAATCTTTCCAGAAAGTGAGGCGGCACATGAGGCACTCACTCATCTCTGCCAAGAAATTTGGAAGACAACTCTCTGGCTGACTGATTGGAAATCATCAGACAATCTTTTTGATATTCCATGAGAGCAAAGTTTTACTAACGGTAATACAGAAACGGCTGCAAGCATACATTGAACAGAGAACTTCCAGAAGTTCAAATCAGAAGAGGCCGTGGAACGAGGGATATATTTACTGATGTCCAACGGATCCTAGCTGAAAGCAGAGAATATCAGAAAGATGTTTATCTGTGTTTTATTGACTATGCAAAGGCTTTCAATTGTGTGTATCATGACAAGCTATGGACAATATTGCAAAGTATGAGTATTCTGGAACACTTAATTGTGCTAATGAGGAATCTGTACCTGGACCAAGAGGCAGCTTTTCCAACAGAACATGGGAACACTGAATGGTTTAAAATTAACAAAGGTGTGTGGCAGGGTTGTATTCTTTCACCATACTTATTCAACCTATATGCTGAGCAAATAATTCGAGAAGCTGGGTTATATGAAGAAAAACGTAGCATCAGGATTGGAGGAAGACTCACAATCAACCTGCGATATGCAGATGATACAACTCTGCTTGCTGAAAGTGAAGAGGGTTTAAAATATTTACTGATGAAGATCAAAGAGCACAGCTTTCAGTATGGATTGCATCTCAATGTAAAGAAAACAAAATCACCACTGGACCAATAAACAACATTCTTATCAATGGAAAAAAGATTGAAGTTGTCAAGGATTTCTTCTTGGATCAACTATCAACACTCATGGAAGCAGCAGTCAAGAAATCAAATGACGTACTGCATTAGGCAAATCTGCTGCACAAGACCTTTTTAAAGCGCTGAAGAGCAAAGATGTGAGCTTGAGGACTAAGGTGTGCCTGACCAAAGCCATGGTATTTTCAATAACCTCATATGTATGTGAAAGCTGGACAGTGAATAAGGAAGACCATAGAAGAATTGATGCTTTTGAGTTATGGTGTTGGAGGAGAATATTAAAAGTGCCATGGGCTGCAAGGAATCAATAGATCCATTTTGGAAGGAAGTGCAGCCAGAGTGCTCCTTGGAGGTCAAGATGGCCAAACTTCGTCCCTCATACTTCGGACATATTGTCAGAAGGGACCGGTCCCTGGAGAAGGATATCATGTTTGGTAAGGTGGAGGGTCAGAGAAAAAAGAGGAATATCCCAATGAGATGGAATGGCCAAGTGGCAACATTGATGGAGTCAAGTGTGGCAACAGTAGTGAGGTTGGACCAGGATATGGCAGTGTTTCATTCTGCTGTGCATAAGTTCACTATGAGTCAGTACTGTCTCAATGGCACCTAACAACAACTAGTTCCTTTATTTAAGGAATTCATAATTTCTAGTTCTTAACTACTGAAATCAGTGGTTATAATTGCAGAAACTGTATTTTTAAAAATTACTGTATTCTATTTTCTCTGCTTATAATGGTGGATTTGGATACTTCCCATACTTCCCCTGTCATCTTTATAACCAAAAGATCAGGGCTTCATTGCTTACTCAGTACAGAGTGAGTTTATAAAGCCATCGGATAAAAGGTTAGTTTATAAAAGTCCTATGTATTTCTTGGATGTAATAGCTAAAAATACCAACTGAGAGGGAAGGAGCCTTCACATCAAGCATCAATACTATTCCCTCTGTATACAGGGCAGATAGGGACGGGCAACTTAGACATTGGCTACTTAAAACGGGAGGTGGGGCAGGGGAACTAAAAGGCAAGCAGTAGCTGACTAACAAGTTTTCAAGTAGGAGTTTAGTTTAAGAGTATATAGGGGAAGGTAGAATCCCCACTGAATAGTTTTCATCTTATCTAGACCAGTCTGGTGAAAGGAGATGGGGTAAGATTCTTATGATTCAATAGTGAGTAATTATTATCATGACTAACTGCAACTGCCACAACTATAAAGGTAGAAGTTTTGTAACAAAAAGTGGGGAGTAGCTAATCTTACAGTCCAGGAACATAGGACATAGGACCATCAAGGGAGAAGAACATGAGTGGAATATGGGACCCTATCCAGAGAAGCAACACCACCAGAAATGGAGGCAGAGATGATAAAGCAGCAGAGGACTCTAGACTCATGGACAGAGAAACACTGTGTACTGGCAGCCAAGAGGCAAGCTTGCTGAATGAGCCCTTTAGTTGTTTAAATGATTACAGATTCCTGAGTGTTTCTGTATACATCCTCCTCCCCTGCTCCACCAAAAAACCAGAGTGAACAGAAGCAAGTACTGTTGAATGATGATGCATGGAGATTATAATCATTGCAATTAAACGATAAGTGTAACACCGATGTTCTCCCATGTAAGCTATCACTCAATTCACAATAAAAACTTAAAAAAACCCCTATGTATTTCTACATACTAACAAGACATAGTCCATAGGCAAAATTAAACAAACAGAAAACCATTTTTGTTTCCTAGTAAGTCCTGTGCACAGACATTGAAAGTGAGAGCTTCAGGGAGAAGTCTTCTGAGGAAGAGCTGCAAAAGCAGAGCAAAGCAGCAGGGAGGCTCCCTGAAGAGATCCGAGGGGACAGAGCTGGACAGGACAAGTGCACCTCTCTCAGGATGGCCCTTAATGAATCAGATAATGCAGGAAGATGAAAGCCCAGCGCCTTCCCGCAAAGGCCTGGATAAATTCCCTCGTGCACCTCAAACTCCAGAGCCCCCAAGAATAAGTAACCTTCTTCAGGACTTGGCTTGAAAACACAGCATTGCTCAGCTGCTCTCCTTTCCCTGTTATTCCCCAGGTCCTTACAGGTTTTCCAAGGAACATATGCTTAATGAATCACTTGTCCATGAATTCCTGGCTCACTGTCTACTTCTAGGGAAATCAATTAAGGCAATCCTAACTGGTAGTGATTCATGCACACACACACACACACACACATACATACATGTAAGAGGGTAAGTAAGTAAAAGAATATTGCTGCAAAAATTAAAAATGTTTGTTAAATACAAATACTGATATGTGAAATGACATCCACTCCATCTAGGGCTATATACTTCTTCCCAGAAGAATTCTGTACTCTTCGATTTACACAACAAAATGGCAGTTTTGGCATCCTCGAGAGACTCCAATTGTGCTTTTACATGTTCTTTGAGGGCAGTCCTAAACATTCCTTCTGACATTATTGTAAGGACTGAGTTTCAGACAAAACCTCAGCACAGTGCCTGGTATGTCGCCATGACTCAATAAATGTCAGCTACAGTTGTGAGACAAGAGGCCCTGATGGCACAATGGTTATGTACTGGTCTGCTAGCCCCAAAGTCGGTGGCTCCAACCTACCATCCATGGGGAACAAATGCTTCTGTAAAGATTACAGTCTAGGGAGGCGGGGCTTGATGGTGGATTGGGGAGATGTGCAGTGAGGATCTCTGTCAAGAATACTAGATGAAGTAAGTTCAGGGGACTGTCCCAGAACTCTGAACCACATATAAAGGAATATTTAGAAAGTCTGAAGGCTTCCACAGCCAGTGGGATTTGCGGTGGAAGCAAGAAATCTAGTGCTTTTGGATCTACTGGCCTCAGCGGCTCCCAGAGCAGCCATCTTGGGTGAGACAGAGCAGGGGAAGGATCATAGCCGCTACTTACACCTGACCAATCCTTGGAGATAAAGGTGTGGACATTTTTTTTTTTTTTTTTTTATCTGTTCATTGGTCTCTCACTGTCTATGCACCTCCATCCTAGTGACTAGAGGGGGTGTCTGAGCCAGTGGACACCCCCCACCAGATGGTTCTCCTACACATACACACAGATCTGCTCGAAATTTAAAGGAACAGTTTCCACTTAAAACCAAATGGCATAAGCCACCACAGTATGACACACTGACAAACAAGCAGTAGTTTATAACTTTAGGCAATACCACAGCCTTTGATGCAGAAATTTCCCACCTGGCTCCATCACGGAGCAATCACGGAGATCATAAAACATACCTGAACTTCAATTTCATTATCTGTAAATTGAAGATAATCATACCTTCTTTTCAGGATTGGAAAGAGCAGATGAGAAAGGGTATGTACAATTAAAGTTCAAGGAATATCTGCAATACTAATTATTTGGCTTAGAATGGATATCTAACTTTATTTGAGCACTTACTATGATTTAAACTAGCCACACGCATTGTCACAACTATATTTGTAAAAGATGCATCCCTAAGAGGGGGGAGTAGTTAACCTTTTATTTCAGGAACAGACAATCCCAGGAACCATCAAGAAGGAAGAGCATGAGTGGAGCGTGACGTTCTACCTAGAAAAGCAGTGACAGCAGAGGTAGGGGCAGAGTCGAAGGCATGGAGAGATAGAACAGCTGTGGGCTCTAGACCCATGGACTGGGTAAGGCTGTATGCCTGCAGACAGGAGACTGGCTTATAGAATATGCCCTTAGGACATTTCAATAACTCTATATGTGTGTGTGTGTGCATATACATACACATACACACACACACACACACACACACATATATACACAAATACATACACAGATACACATACACATATTTTTTGTTGTTGTTATGTATTCATAAAATATTTTAGCTTTATTAGTAAAACATAAAATGTAAAAAGGACAGCCACAGGGGATTGTGATCACTGTGATGAAACAAAGTGTCTAATTTGTTGAATGTAAAGCTGATGATCTTGTCTGTAAGACTTCACTCAACTCACAATAAAAAAAAAGCAAACGAAAAAAAACAAACAGCAGCACATAACGGCCACAGCTGGCCCTGAACTGTTTATTACTAGGAAAAAGGCCTGAACAGGGGTTGTGGAGTGGCAGAGACAGACTAAAAAGGAAACAGGCCAAAAACTAAACCCGGAGTTACTTAATAACGACGAACAGTGGCATCATGAAATTTCTCAGGCGGCTTGAAGGCAAAAAGCAGAGAGAAGGACATTAAAGTCATACTCATATTTGGCTAGAGAATTTTTTTGTTCTCTTCTCTCTTTTCTGCGATTGTAGACTACAATATCCAATCTGTCTTTTTTGCTGTTGTTGCTTTGTTTTTTTGGTCCCCTCTTTACCTTTAGAAGGCTCTTTCTCTATCTACATTACCCAAAAAAAGACAGCAACTGTGGTCATATAGTCAAGCTACAATCACACCCTATAAAATCTCACCATCTAGGTAAGAACCAATACCAGCTACTATATATCAGGTAGGCAGCCAACACCTGTGACAGTTACTCTGAGTTGAGTAATAAGAAGTGTGAAAAGGGAAGCTCATCTACCTGGAGGCAATCAGAAAGCATAATAATATATCAACATACATTCATCAAACTATTAAAGTCACAGCTAACTACTGAATATGCCCAAGACACAGATGACCATCTCTGGACATGTCCAGACACAAGATTTAAGTGACTGAGGCAAATGAGCTGGAGGTAGACCTAGACTTCACATTAGAAGGAAGGCAGGCTTTGGAAATGCCTGAGAAGGAATTCAGAAAAATGATAATAAAACGTATCAAAACATTTTACAGAGGAGTTGAGAAAAATAAGGAAGAAGTCAGGAAAGCACTACAGAAGCAATCAAATAAGATAGATACAACATTGGAACAATTTAAAATCTACAGAAAGAGGTCCGAATGATTAAAAATAGAGTATCAGAAAAGAACAATACACTGAAAGGGAAAAGGAGTAGAACTGAAGAGATGAAAGTGAGAACTAGTGAGTTGGAAGACAAATCTCTCAATACTACTAAGATAGAAGAGGAAGCAGAAAAAAAAGTTTAAAAAAATCTGAAGAAGGTCTAAGAGTCATGTCGGACAACATGAAGATGAATACTTAAGAATTACTTGGAAGTCTAGAACAGTCCACACAAGTCCACAGAGGAGATGGTTGAAGAGCTGCTGGAAGAAAATTTCCCTATCATCCTAAAAAGCAACAAGATAAGCATTCAAGAAGCTCAACACACCCCAGGAAGGATAGAACCCAAAAGACAATCACCAAGACATATAATAATCAAGCTCTCCAAAACCAATGATAAGGAGAGAAACCTGAAAGCACCTAAGGCAAAGAGAAGTGTTACATACAAAGGCAAGCAAATTAGATTAGGCTTGGATCTCTCAGCAGAAACCATGTAGGCAAGAAGGCAATGGGGAGACATATATAAAACCCTGAAAGTAAAATTAACTGCCGACCAAGAATCCTTACCTAGTAAAGCTACCAATCAAATATGACAGTGTAATCAAAACATTCCAGGATAAACAGAAGCTAAGGGATTTTGCCAAAGCCAACCCTGCAATGCGAAACATCCTAAAGGGAGTTCTGTGGACTGAGAACCAATGAGAGACAACAACCAGAGATTGACCCAGAAGTCAATTGACAAATGGAAGAGTCAAGAACAGAATAAAATTATAAGAACAGAATCTGGGAGGTCAGACTATGATCAAAACAGTTACAATGTAAAAGAAGATGAACACAGAGGTGGTGAGAAGGTCAGGTAAGTTTATAGGATAAAATAGCCTGTCTTAAATGGAGGAAAAAATTAATAGAATACAAGGTAACCTCAAAAAAATTAATACTTTAATTAATTAAGGGTGGATAAACAAGGTTGAAAGGGGAACAATGACACAAGTATGCATGGGCTAAATGGGACACAGGTAATGCTCAACCTTGGAGCAACAGAGCTCTGTGATACAGAGATTGAGGCATAGTCTGAAGAGGGGAAATAATACTAAGATGCTTGACTGTCTTATTAATATTGGTTTCCCTTGCCTGCTACTGTAAAATAGACACTTGAGTGGGATAGAAAGGAATGTCAGGAAACATGATTACAGAAAACTTGTAAGCCCGTCTTCAGCCTATAACTGATTGGAATACCTAAAAAGGGTTCTAGAACTTGTCCAGTGAAATAGGCCTCTTGCAAAGTCTTTGCAGAGTATAGGACCTTAGGTGAAATCCTGAACCCCATCCAGAGCTCTCTGAGGTGGGGCATTCCCACTAGAAAGGACAAGCAAACCAGCCTGGAGCAGCTAGAGTGACAGAAGATACATCTTCAAAGAAAGACCATCAGGAAAAACCCAAAACAAAAATGGTAGTATGATTGGCTACTACAAGAACAAAGAATAAGCAAGCTGTTTGCTGGGAAGCCATCAAGGCAAGCAATCAAGTCCCTTCAGGACAAACCCCCCTCTAAGACTGAAATGCAAAGGAAACACATGAGCAGGCATGTAAGCTTGCTGTCAACCACACTGGTCTACTGGTGAGTGGAAGAGAGTGAAAGGTAGCAGTGAAGAAATGGGCTGAGTTCAACCACTTTCCATAGATACCTGTTGACCCGGAGATGAGAGTGAGAAGAGAAAGGGCTGGTTGGTCCAAAGTGTGGCTCCTGAGCCCATGGACAAGGACATAGCCACAGAGGACTAGAGCTGAGAGTGAAGCATCCAGCTGATATGAAGTGAGGGGAGACGCACAAGAACAAAGTTGCAGATAGTACCCATTGACCTAGCCTCGATGGCTTGATAATCAGAACTCCACTAGAGAAAGATTCAAAAAAGAACAATTTTTGATAAAGGAAACGAGGGCAAATTGCTACAATTTGATGAACTTGACCTATACTCATGGAGAAAGTAGCTCAAAATATCAACAGAAAGGGAAGGAGTCTTCACATCTAGTATCAATGTTATCCCCTATGTATACAGGGTAGATAGGGGCAGACAACTTAAGACACTGGCTACCTAAAATGAGAGGGTGATAAATGCACGAAGTGACTGGCTTTAAGGTCTGAAGAACGAGTTTAGTTTAAGAGTGTGTTGGGGAAGATAGACTCCCCACTGAATAATTTTCATTTTGTCTAGATGGGTTTGTTAAAAAGAGATGGGGATAAGATTCTTATGACTGAATAGTAATTGTTATCATGACTAACTGCGACTGTCACAATTGTAAAGGTAGAAGTTTCATAATAAAAAATGGGGGAGTAGTTAATCTTATAGTTCAGAAACAGAGGACCCTAGGACCATCAAAGGAGAAGAGAACAAGCAGAATGTGGGACCCTATCCAGAGAAGCAGCAACACCAGAGATGGAGGCAGAGATGAGGACATGGATAGAGAAAAGCAGCTGAGGGCTCTAGGTTCATGAAAAGACAGAGACTGAGAGCTCAACGCCAGGAGGCAGACTTGCAGAATGTGCCCTATGGTGGTGTAAATTATTACATATGCCTGAGTGTTTAAACAAAACAAAACAAAAAAGAGCTAAAATGAATAGAGAGAAATACTGTTAACTGATGGTACGTGGAGGGAATTACAATCATCGTAATTAAACACGGTGTATGATTTGTTGAATGTAGAACTGATGATCTGTCCTGTAAATTTTCACTCAATTCACAATAAAAACTAAAACAAAAAAACAAAGATTACAGTCTAGGACTCCCTCGGGGGCAATTCTACTCTGTCCTTTTGGGGTGCTATGAGTTGGAATCCACTCGACAGCAATGGGGTTGGTATAGTTTGGGTTTAGCATTATTAAATTACCACACAGAATAGCCACCACCATTCATCTGTGAGTTTGTTATACTGTGGTAGTTTAAGTGTGGCAGTATGTCACTAGTGCTGGAGCTGAACTCCTCAGGCTGGAAGGCACTCAAAAACTGTCTGCTCAAAGTAGAGCTGAACTTAAAAATATGGATGCAATAAAGCTTTTGGAACTTTCATGCACTGATGTAGTGTGACTCAAATGGTAAGAAACAGCTGTAAACATTCATTAAAAAAAACTAACAAGAACATGGAAAGTTCATACATGGAAAGTAGACAGCATGAATATAGAAGACTTGGAACTTAACAAAAATAAAATACAACAAATAGAAAAAAATAGTAAAGGCATTAATGGCCTGAAATTGGCCATTTTGAATTGAACAATCATATGGCTTACTCTGCTGGGAATGACAAACTAAAGCGAATTTGGGTTACATTTCAAGTAGTTAGTGAGTGGATAATATCCACACACTTACAAGGAGACCACTAAACACTATTAATCAAATTTATGCACCAACCACTAATCTCAAACATGAAGAAATTGAAGATTTTTTAACCTACTTCTATAGTCTCTGGTAGCGTAGTGGTTACGAATCGGGCTGCGAACCTATAGGTCAGCGGTTCGAAACTACCAGCCGCTCCGCGGGAGAAAGATGAGGCTTTCTACTCCCGTAAGGATTTACACCCTCGGAAACCCTGTACAGGGTCGCTATGGGTCGGAACTGACTTGATGGCACTTAACAACAACAACATAGTCTGAAAGTGCTGAAAGTAAAGAGAACTTAAAATACTTACTGACCAAGATCAAAGAGCACAGCCTTCACTATGGATTGCATCTCAAATGTAAAGAAAACAAAAATCCTCACCAGTGGACCAATAAACAACATTCTGATCAACGGAAAAAAGACTGAAGTTGTCAAGAACTTCATTTCTCTTGGATCAACCATCAACACTCAAGGAAGCAGCAGTCAAGAAATCAAATGACGTATTGCATTAGGCAAATCTGCTGCACAAGATCTTTTTAAAGTGTTGAAGAGCAACGATGTCAGCTTGAGGACTCAGGTGGGCCTGACCGAAGCCATGGTACTTTCAATAACTCCATATGCACATGAAAGCTGGACAGTGAATAAGGAAGAACATAGAAGAATTGTTGCTTTTGAGTTCTGGTGTTGGAGAAGAACATTTAATGTGCCATGGCTGCCAAAAGAACCAACAGATCTGTGTTGAAAGAAGTGCAGCCAGAGTGTTCCTTGGAGGTCAGGATGGCCAAACTTCGTGACTCATACTTCTGACATCTCGTCAGAAGGGGCCAGTCGCTGGAGAAGGATATCATGTTTGGTAAGGCAGAGGGTCAGAGAAAAAGAGGAAGATCCCCAGAGAGATGGATTGGCCAAGTGGCAGCATTAATGGGATCAAGAGTGGCAACAATTGTGAGGTTGGCCCAGGACTGGGTATTGTTTTGTTCTGTTGTGCACAGGGTCTATATTAGTCAGTACCAACTTGATGGCACCCAACCACAATAACAGTATGAATTTTATCAAACATGCAGTGAAGTTACATTGGTAATCACTAGTGATTGGAATACAAAATTTGGAAACAAAAAAGAAGGATCACCATTTTGGTAAATAACAACTGGGGTCTAGGGTACAGCTTACTGGTTAATCCCTGTCTAGAGGAATGAAAAATGAAGAAAATCAAAGAAGCACGGAAACAATGAGTCCAATGGACTAACTGGCCAAATGAACATCAGTCACCCCAATCCTGAGACCAGAAGAACTAGGTGATGCCTGACTACCATTAACAACTCTGAAGGGAACACATTAGAAGGCCCTGTAAAGAGTAGGAAAAAAATGTGAAAACAACTTTTAGACCAGGCTTATTGGTCAACCAGAACCCCTTAGACTATGGCTCACAATCATCCTTCAAGTCTGGGAAATTAACTCTCCACCACTGTTCAATTTTTAGCCAAACAAAAGACAGGTCTGTTTGTCATTGTGGCTGTGTACCATCAAGTTGGTTCTGACTCATAACTACACTGTATAGGGTTTCCAAGAAATGGCTGGTGGGTTTGAACTGCCGATTTATGGTTAGCAGTCCAATGTTTATCCTACAGAGCCACACCAGGACTCTAAGACAGGGCTATTAGGGGAACAACACCAGGGAGGTACCCATATCTTAGAATAATCAACCATCTGAGATCAAAAGGGTAGCATTTATCCAAGGACAAAGTTCAGAAGGGTGAGGAAAGAAGGGGAAATGGAAACAGAAAACATGGGGAGGAAGTGGGATAAGTGATGTTACATGAAACAAACTATGAATGAATTTTTTAAAGGAAAGCTGATCTGCTCCATAAACCTCTACCCGATTCACAATAAAAAGTAAATTTAAAAAGAAGAAGAAAATCCCAAATTGAAAACATGGCTTTCAATTTATAGAAATGATGCCAGGGACTGCATATGATAGAATTTTGCAAGACCAACAAGATGATGGAGAAGCTTAACATCATTAGTCAAAATAAGGCCAGGCACCGATAACAGAACACACCATCAATTGCTTATATGCAAGTTCAAGTTGAAGATGAAGAAAAGTAAAACAAGCTGATGAGAGCCAAAGTAAGACCTTGAGTATATTCCACCTGAATTTAGAGACAATATCAAGAATAGATGTGATGCACTGACCACTAATGACTGAAGACCAAATGAGTTGTGGGATGACATCCTTGATACATGAAGAAAGCAAAAGGTTATTAAGAAGACAGAAAAGAAAGAAAACACCAAAGTAGATGTCAGAAGAGACTGTGAAACTTGTTCTTGAATATAAGATAGCTAAAGCAAAAGGAAGAAATGATGAAATAAAAGAGTTAAACAGAAAATTTCAGAGGGCGACTCAAGACAAATATTACAATGATATGTGCAAAGGCCTGGAGTTAGAAAACCCAAAGCAAAGAACACACTCTGGCATTTCTTAAGATGAAAGAACTGAAGAAAAATTTCAAGTTTTAAACTGAAAATATTGAAGGAATCAATGAGGAAAATATTGAATGATGCAGAAACAATCAAAAGAAGATGGAAGGAATGAATATATAGTAACTGAACCAAAAAGTGTTGGTCAATGTTCAACCCTTTCAGGAGGCAGAAAAGATGAAGAACTGATGATACTGAAGTAGTAGTCAAGCTGTAATTAAGAGTACTGCTGAAAAACAGGGCTCCAGTAATTGATGAGATAACAAATGAAAATTTTCAACAAACTGATGCAACGTGGGAAAGCTGTCATTCTTCTATGCCAAGAAATTTGCATGATAGCTATCTGGCTAACCAACCAGAAGAGATCTATCTCTGTGAACATGAGAATGTGGAAATTATTGGATGATATCATTAGTATCACATGTAAATAAAATTTTACTAAAGATAATCCAAAAAGGTTACAGCAGTACATTAACAGGGAATTGCCAGAAATTCAAGATGATTCAGAAGGCACAGGATACGCTGACATGAGATGGATGTAGTCTGAAAGTAGAGAATACTACAAAGATCTTTAGTGGTGTTTCGTTGACTATGCAAAGGTATTTGACTGGGTGGATCATAACAAATTACTAGTAACATTGAAAAGAATGGAAATTCCATACACTTAATTGTGCTTATTCAGAATCTGTACATAGACCAGGGGATAGCTGTTTGGGCAGAACAAGGGAACAACTGTGTCGTTTAAAATCAGGGCTATAGCTGAAGTGGCTAGAAGAACATGAAAGAAAGACTGGCATGAAAAATCAAAAACAACTGCAGTCAGACTGACTACTACAAGAACAAGCAAGCTGTTCACCTGGGAGCCTTCAAGGCAAGTGGTCGGGTCCTCTCAAAGCAAACCCCCTTCCAAGACTAAGACTCAAGGGGAACACATGAGTGGGCATGTAGTCTGTCTGGTGACCATGCTGGTCACTGATAGGGGGAAGTGGAGGAAAAATAGCAATGAAGTTGTAAGCTAAGTCTGACCACAGTCAATAGACTCCTGTGAACCCAGGTGGAGACCTGGTTGGCTAGTATGGCAAGACCTGGAGACTCTTGGGCCCAGAGTCAGTGATATAGCCACAGAGGACTAGAGTGGAGAGTGAAGCATCCAGCTGATCTGAAGTGAGGGGAGATGCACAAAAACACCCATACTTGCAGATAGTACCCACTCGACCTGGCTTCAATGGCTGGATGATCAGAACTTGACTAGAAAAAGAAAGAAGAGGGGAAAAAGCGTAACCCACTACATTTGATTAACTTTACCTATACTTATGGATATAGTAGCTCAAAAATGGGAACAAAGCTTTACAGTGAGGATCACTCCCACCCCCTTGGTACTCAGCATTGACAGGGATGGGCAACTTGGACATTGGCTACCCAAAATGGGGGGCTACAAAAGCAGTAAGTGACTGGCTTACAAGCTTTCAAGAGGGAGCCTAGATTCAGAGGGAGTGGGGGAAGGTAGAATCACCACTGAATGGTTTCCAATCTGTTGGGATAGGGCTGATCAAAGGAGACGGGGATAATACTCTTGGGGTACAACAGTGAATAACTGCTATCAGGACTGACTGTGAGGGTCAGAAATGTAAAGGTAGATGTTTTGCAACAAAAGGAGGGGTGTGATTGATTTTGCAGTCCAGGAGCAGAGGTCCCTGAGACCATCAAGTGAGAAGAGTGGAATGCGGGACCCTACCCAGAGAAGCAGTGACGCCAGAAATGGAGGCAGAGAAGACGGCGTGGAGAGATGGAGAGCTGGCGACTCTGGACTCAGGAAGGGAGAGGGGCTGTGTACTGACTGACGGCTGGGGGTGGACAGGCCTGTGGGGTGTACCCTTTAGTTGTTTGATGATGCATGGAGGGGAATGTAATCGTTGCAATGAAATGAAATAAGATAGGATGAATCTAACGCTGGTGTTCTCCCAAGTAAACTCACATAATACACAATAAAATCTTAAAAACAACAACAACAACAACAACAAAAAAAAAAAAACAGGGCTATACACTATCTCTATACTTTTTCAATTTGTATGCTGAACAAATTATCCAAGAAGCTGGTCTAGATGAAGACTAACATGGCATCAGGTTGGGAAGAAGACTCATTAACAAGCTGTGATACGCAGATGACACAACCTTGCTTGCTGAAAGCCAAGAGCACTTGAAGTACCTACTGAGGAACATCAAAGACTATATTCTTCTGTAAGGATTACACCTCAACATAAAGAAAACAGAAATCCTCACAACTGGACCAATGAAAAGACTGAAGTCATCAATTAAATCATTTTAATTGGATCCACAATCAATGCTCATAAAAGCAGCAGTCAAGAAATCAAACAGTGTGTTGGGCAAATTTACTGCAAAAGATCTCTTTTAAAAGCTTTAAAAAGCCAAGATGTCACTTTGCAGACCAAGTATATAAAATCTGGACAATGAATAAGATTGATGAAGAATTGAATCCTCTGAATTATGGTGCTGTCCAGGAATGCGGAATATGTCACGGGATGCCAGAAGGAAAAAGAAAGCTGTCTCAGAAGCAGTACAGCAAAAACACTCCTTAGATGCGAGGATGGCAGGATTTTGTCTCATGGACTTTGGACGTGTTATGAGAAGGGACCAACCCCTAGAGAAAAACATCCTGCTTGGCAAAGCAGGGGTCAGTGAAAAATAGAAGACCCTCAATGAGTTGGGAGTGACACAGTGACTTAAAAATGGGCTCAAACACAGCAATGATTGCTTGATGGGCAGGACCTGGTAGTGTTTCATTTTGTAGGCTCACAGGGTGGCTATGAGTCAAAACTGAATCTATAGCACTTTAGCAACAATAGAACAGTCCACCAAATAACATTAAATATATATATATACATCACAAAAACTGGGTATACTTACTTGTAATGTAGTATCAAAGACAACAAGCTTTGAACTGGTTGGAACAATGTCATAACACTTGTGTGACCTCATGAATCTCATGTAAACGCCACTTTCAGAGTCTTCTGCTAAGAGGTTAAAAAAAAAAAAGGGCAGAATATCAGTAACAACGAAGAATTTCCTTAAACTGATAGCAGGCATGTACAATAAAAATGTACTGCTAATATTATATTTAACGGTACAAGGTTATATTTTTAAAATTTCTACTGTATTTTTGGAGTTCTGGTGTGGCTCTGTGGGTTAATGTGTCAGACTGCAAAGCCATTTGAACTGCAAGGTCTGTGGTTCAAGCTCACCAACCACTCCTCGGAAACCCTATACAGGGTCGCTATGGGTTGGTATCGACTCGATGGCACTTAACAACAACAACTGTATTTTTAGGTTAGCTACTAACAAGTGGAAATTGTTTTCCTAAGACACTAGGGATGAAAGTGACATAGGTGTAAGATTTCTACACTGAAAGCTATAAAATATTAATGAGAGACATCAAAGGCTCTGATAAATACAAATACAGATTGTGTTCATACATGAAAGACTTAATTTTGTTAAGGGGTTTTTGTATCTATGTTAACGAGGGGCATTGTTCTGTGGTTTTCATATAATACCTTTGATTCTGGTTATAAAGGTAATGCTGGTCCCATAAATTGCATTGTGTTGTTTGTTATTCATGAGTGTCTGTACACAACTGGTATTATTTCTTTGTTAAATATTTGGTGGCTTGGAACTTGATGATTCGAGTAACAAGAATCTTACTTATTGATTCGATCAATAAATATTTATTGCCTTGTCTTAATATAGGTTCCTCCCAGAGCAGACCAGGAGCAATGGGACAAGGACAGAGATGGTCAAAAAGGGTGTGCCAGTAAGCAGGTATGTACAGTGCTGTTGATGCAGACCTCGGCACTGTCTCATGGTTGTTGTTGTTGCTGTTAAGTGTCATTGAGTTGGTTCTGACTCACAGTAACCCTGGACAAGGTTTCCAAGGAGCAGCTGGTGAGCCTGAACTGCCAACCTTGCAGTTCAGCGCATTAACCTGCAGCACCACACTAGGTCTCATGGTGAGGCCCAGGAAACTGGAGCAATCGTCCATCCACTTCAGCCCCTTCTTGGTCAAAGGTCACTACTGGGGTGGTGGTGATGTTGTTATGTGCCGTGGGTACTACCTGGCATTTCTACCCTGCTCCAGGCGCTAGTCCACAGGCCTCACTGCTAAAGAAAGCCACTTTTTCTCAGGCAGAGACAAAGGGAAGTCGTGAGACATAAGGAGTTGGGGGTAGGCCAGAAGGATATGGTGGGGCACCAAAAGAATCTGTTACAAATACATTCTACTGTGTTAAGATGCTGGGGAAATTGCAGTCAAAGACAAAAATGACTCTTCCCTTGCAGACACAACAAACTTGTAGAGGATGAGAGACATTAAGTATTACTACACTGTCATAAATACTGACAAATGAGAAGTATGGAGTTTATAAGCAAGAGTAAATGGATAAACGAAATGTAAATCAGTAAGCTTAATCTTTTTTGAAACATTTTGAAGACAACATCAGACAAACCTGAATAGAAGGATACTCTACAAGATGCTTGCCAGTGCTCCTCAAAACTATCAAGGTCATCATAAGCAAATGTCAAAGCCAATAGGCTCCTCAGGACACACAACAACAAAATGTAGTATGGTAAACTGAATGGGATCCAGAAAGAAGGGCAAGAGAAAAAACTGCAACAAGAGAAAAAACTAATAAGCTACATACTCTAGCTAACAGTACTGAATCAGTGTTGGTGCACTGCGTGTAACAAATGTACCACAATAACATGTTAACTTATGTACAGGAACTCTGGACTATCATCAGTTTTCACATAAATCCCAAACTATTCTAAAATCAAATAGTGCAGTATTTTTAATAGCCAAAAGAAGGATTTCAGATGGTACACAAAAAATAGACAGGTCTATATGGGGCCGTTTGAACGGCTATGTTGGTGGTTCAAGCTCACCAGTCACTCCTTGGAAACCCTATACAGTGTTGCTATGGGTCGGAATCTACTCGACGGCACTTCACAACAACAACAACAATATGGGGAAAATAACACTAGTGAGGTACACCTACCTCAGAACAGTAGTGTGGGACCTTTTTTTTTTTTTTTAATCAAGGGCCATATGAATATTTATAACCTTATTTTCGGGCCATACAAAATTATCAACTTAAAAATAAGCCTGCTGTAAACTATCACATAATTCACAATAAAACATTTAAGAAAAAAAAAATAATAATAAGCCTGCTATAATGTGATGGCTGTAACTGCGGCTGCCTTGGCAGGGCCAGACGAAATGAGCTTGGAGTTCAAATTCACCAACCACTCCTCGGAAACCCTATACAGGGCCGCTTTTTAGGCAGAACTGACTCGATGGAACTATCAACAACAACAACAACACAACCCACAGACTGGATGTTCCCTACTTCTGCCTTAGAACAATCAACCATTAGAGATCAAAGGGCAGCATTTACCCAAGAACAAAACTCAGAAAGTTTAAGGCAAGAAGTAGAAATGGACTCAGGAGCTGGAGGAAGTGGGATAAGTGACGTTACATTGAGGGGCCTGCAATCAATGAGATGAAACAAAATGTGCAAGAACTGCTGAATGTAAAACTGATGATCAGTTCTGTAAACCTTCACACGACCCAATAAAATGTTAACAGAACAAAAACATGCTGATCCAATATTATTAGAGGAGTTACAAAAGAATGCTACCAGGAAATAGATACTATGTGTTTAAGTCTTTAATTTATGATGGCTAAAAACATAATGTTAAAAATGAAACAACTAAATTTAAATGCAAACCATTAAAAACACTAAAATTTCTAAGAGTACTTGAAAACAGTTTTCATTTTAAAAATATACCTGATTACATCATAACCTGGGCTCAGAAAGTCCGAAGGCTCCTCTCTGCTATAGAGCATACCCCACAGCATTCTAGGTTCCCAGAAATCCACTCTAACCTACCTTTCCAAGCCCATCTCTTGCTACATACCCTTAGCAAGCTTGTACTCTAGGACCCTAAGTACTTCCATTGCCTCAGAAAGGTATATAAGCAAAATATAAGAGCGTCAAATATGAGTCTAACAACCTAGGCAGAGATTTCTACCTTTTTATCTTCAGGGAGAAAAGAAAACATACAAGTTTAAAAGAATACTGGCAAGTTTACATTGAACAGTCAGTCAATAAATTCTACATTTACTCATTTAAGAATTGAGAGACATTTCTAGTCAGGAAAATAATGCATCTATGAAAATATAACAAGTCAATTCTCTTAAAAAGTGTTGATCTAAAGTTCCTAGAGGCCCCCTGTGTGCAGAGTAGAACTTGTGGCTTTTCTGAAGTCAGTCATCAGGCATGTCTTCTGAAGCATCTCTGGGTAGATTCCAACTACCAGTCATCCAGCTAGTCATCAAACACTTAACTGTTTGCATCGTTCAGAGGCTCCAATTTATCAACATGTAGTTATTGCTCAGAATTGTTGACTTAGTTCCTACTTATAGTGACCCTGTGCACAACAGTGCTGTGAGTCATCTTCAAAATTGTTATGTTTGAGCCCACTGCTGCTGCCACTGTGTTAATTCATCTCACTGGGGGTCTTCTTTTTCAATGATCCTCCACTTTACCAAGCATGATGGCCTTTTCTCCAGGGACTGGTCCCTCCTGACGACATGTCCCAAGTATGAGATGAAGTCTCACCATCCTGTCTTCTAAGAAGCATTCTGGCTGTACTTCTCCCAACACAGATTCGTTTGTTCTTTAAGCAGTCCATGGTGCTTGTAATATTTTTCTCCAACACCATAATTCAAATGCATCAATTCTTCTATGGTCTTCCTCATTCATTGTCCAAGTTTCACATGCACACGAGACGACTGAAAATACAACGTCTTGGGTCAAGTGTGTCTTTGGCCTCACACTGACAGCCATGCTTTGTAACACTTTAAAAAGGCCTTGTACAACAGCTTTCCCTAAGGTAATGCAGTGTGATTTTCTTTCTTTTGGGGAAATTTTTTATTACAAATTAAGGTTTCCAAAGAAAATCATCAGTTGTACATTCAACAAATCATAGTTTGCAATCCTCTCCATGAAACAGCAGTTATCCTACTTCCTTCCTGTAGTTCCTATTTCCATGCCACCCTCCTTCCCATCCTTTCTCCACTTTGTTCTTAAGTAAATGTTGCCCCTTTTGATCTTGAATGGTTGACAATTCCATGGTGAGCATACCTTACTAGTGTTGTTGTCCCCCTGTATACTTATCTACTGCTTGGCTGAAAACGAGCCATGAGGGTGAGTTCCATTTTAGACCTGAAGGGCAGTCCAGGACCAGAGTATCGGGTTCTTTCAGTCTCTTTCTGACCAGTAAGTCTGTTGTTTTTTAAATAATTTTTAGTTTTGGCCCACATTTTCTCCCTCTCTATCCAGGACCTTCAAAAGTGATCTCTTTCTTTAAAACACCTCATATAACACAGATGAATCAGGAGGACATTATGCTGAGTGAAATTCATCACAAAAGGACAAATATTGTATGAGACCACTATCGTAAAAACTCAAGGTTTTCATGCTAAAAGAAGCATTCTTTGATGGTTACCAAGGGTGAGAGGTTAAGGAGAGTAATTTGTAACTTGACTTCTTGGCTGCTTCCACTGAGTGTTGATTGTGGAGCCAAGGAAAATGGTGTCCTTGGCAACTTCAATCTCTTCTCCATTATCATGATGTTATTTATTGGATCAGTTGTGAGAATTTTAATTTTCTTTACACTGAGATGCAGTCAATACTTTGAGCAAGCAAGGTGGTATTATCACAGGATGTTTTCATGCGTCTTCCTTCTATCCTGATGCCATTTTCTTTTCATATAAAGCAGTTTTTTGTATTTGCTCAGCAGGCAGACTAAATCAGTATGGTGAAAGGATACAATCCTAGCACACCTCTTTTTTGATTTTAGACCATTCAGTGTTCCCTTATTCTGTTTTAACAACTGCCTCTTGGACTATGTACAGTTTTCCCTATGAGCACAAGTGTTCTGAAACACTCCGTCTGTTAGTAATCCCCTTTTATTTAGCACTGTGAAATGTGACTTACTCCTATCATTTCATCCTCTCTGAACAGCATTAGCCTCTGACACAGGACTTAATTAATGGCTTTCCTTAGACCTCCCCACATCCACAAATCACTTGACACTTGTCCTTCAAACTCAGTTTCCTATTTTTTCAACCAGAATAAAAACCCACACACCTCAGCTGTAGTTCTATAGATTAAGAAAGATAATTTAGAGAATGTTCCCAGCACACAAAATTCCACAAATCTTCCTTCATACCAGAGGTTTCAATTTTGGGTGTTACAAATGTCCCAAACGGACAATTTAGTAACGTTTAGAGACATTTTTGCGAGTCATGACTTGGAAGAGGGATTCTATTAGTGGGTACTGTTAAACATCCTATAATGCACAGGATAGCCCCACAACAGAGAATTAGCTCGTCAGTCCTAGTCAATTTTGCCGTGGTTGAAAAACTTCGCTCTAGACCATCTATGGCTTTCGCACTGATTTTAATGTCACTCTGCTTCTTTCCCTGAGTGTTCTTTCTTCTAATTTACAAATGTGTCTATTCTCCCTAGAAGCTATTCTTAGCCTTTAGCCTTTTTCTCTCTCCAAAAGCACTCTCAGAGCTGTCAGTGCAAGGGTATAAAATGTGCAAAGGCAAAAGGGCAAGAAACTGCCTACTTAGTGAAAATAGAAGCACTCAAGGCACTGCCAAATCTTGGTGTGCCAGTAGGAGCGGTAAGAAGCAAGATAGGGCATCTAGAAGGGGGAATAAGGCTGTGAGCACTTGGATCGTGTCCGTGGGTGAATGCCTCCGTGTAGGAACTCGTAGGCAACAGGAAACCATCAAGGAAAGTGACAGGGCCAGATTTGTGCTTTTGAACAGATGATCACTTTAGCAGTGTTATTCAGGGGGACCGAAGCTAGCAAGACTACAGGGAAATAAACAGAATGGGGGAATATGAGGTAGCAAATGTTAATGGGTCCTTGGAATCCTTGCTATGAATGTTTCAAAGGACTTCAGAGATCCACAATTTATTAATGACAAATGAAAGGAAAAGGGACAAAGGCTAGTTGTAATCGACTTTCCTTGATATCTGATGGTCCTGCTATACTTTCAACATCACAGAGAATTCTGTTTGTTCCCAGGCCAAATGCTCTAAACAGCTAAAGACAAAGAACACCATTAAGGTATTTGTATAGAAGAAAGTAACTGTTCACTTTGATCAGTTCCTATTGATGTGCTATCAGAACAAAATCAACTACTGATGTACGTACATTATGACAAACAAAACAGGTAGTGAGTCACATAATTCAACTGAGTAAAATGTGAGAGACGAGAGGGGTCATAGCTGATGGATGAGGGCAAACTTCAAAAGCAGCAGGAAGTTCTCTGCAACAAGACTGGCCACTTAAGTTCCTGTCCAGCATCCACCTCCCTGACAGAGGCTCTGCTCAGCTACCTCTGGAGATGGGATTAAGAGGAGGTACACACATACTTTTATCAGCTACCATCTTTTATTAATGATTACTAAGTCAATATATTCATTCATTAATCAGAAGCTATAGAAATAAATTCAAATTATGCTTTAGAGAGCGAGTGTATAACAATGAAATGTCATTAAAAAACAAAATGTACAAAGTGCCCTAAAATATATTTATTAAAAAAAAAAAAATCTGGCTACTTATTCCTAATCTGTATAATTTTACTGCAATTTCATTGTACTTTCACAGAGAAAAATATTATCAATTTGTTATTTTTAAGTCTTTTTTTATACTTTTTTCTTCATTTACAGTTATACCTCCTTCAATATATTCATAGTTTTTCTTTTAGAAAATCTTTTAAATATTTGAGCAAGACATAAGCCAATAAATGGTGCTGGTAGTGGAGGTGTGGCACAGAAGTTAAAAGTAAATGGAAAATAAAGTTCTTAGAAATATGAATATTAACAAAGTCAACTTTTAAATATTTTATATTTATGTATATGTTAATGATAAGGCAAAAGAACAAAAGTTTATGACATTTCTTTCCATGTTCTTTGCTTCTACATTTGGTTTTGTATGTGGGAGAGGAAATGACATACAGCACCGTATATCCATAATAAGTTCTATAAAACAGGATGTTATGTGATTTGGATGTTGGGTGGGACACCATTTTATATATAGAACAGAGACACAAGGATGGTCACTAGCTGGAATAGTGCTGAGGAACTGCACACAAACTCTTGACTTGAGTGCTGCTGGTCCTGTGTGGAGGTAACCCGGTCTCCAAGAGCAACGCCTGGCCCCTGCCTGTTGCGGTACACATGCACCATCCAGTGGAGAGGCTGGCCTGTCTTCCGGGGCTCCCTTCCCATCCTCCCACCCTGACTACCTTTCCAGTCCTCCCTAATGGGCTTTAAGCTCTTTCAGCCCCACCTGCTCCTCTTAGCCTCCTCCTCTCCCCGGGCCACCTCTCTTGCTCCTCCTCCTGCCATCACCACAGCCCGGATGTAGCTGCCACCTCAGGAGTCCAGCCAAGTGGGCCAGTGGCTTCAGTGGGTTAGTACACACACAGTGGCTCTGGCTGTGTTTACACAGTTCCTGACTAAGGCAAGTGCGGTGGGACAGGCAGCTACAGATGGGCACTGAGACCCCCCCTCTCCTTGCTGCCCCAGGGGTCGTGTGTGTGTGTGTGTGTGTGTGTGTGTGTGTGTGTGTGTGTGTAAGTGACCTGGAGAATGAGTGAGAGGCAGATTGGTCCTATGTACTTAGCAAAGTACATCTGTTATTCAACCATGGGAGTGTATGCTTTCAGATGTTGCCCACACGGACACTAAGTAACATACACCTGCTCTGCAGAGTAAATGCACATGGCTCATGTAAAGACAGAGACAGAATTACTAGAAAGGAGCAAAAAGCATAGGAAAGATTATGGTAAACATAGAGAAAATATCTGTAAAATACACATTCTTAAAGAACTTGTACCCAAAAGACTTTTTAAAACTCAGCAATAAGAAAAAAAAAATCCAGTAAGTTAAAAAAATGAGCTAAGGATCTGAACAGATACTTCACCAAAGAAGGTACACAGATGGTAAGTGATGATATGGACAGATGCTAAGCAACATATGTTATCAGGGAATTACAAATTAAAGCAAGGAGATTTATACTTACTGGAATGGTTAATCTCCAAAACTTTGACAACATCAAATGCCAATGAATGTAAATATGGAGCAACAGGAACTCTCCTGTCATTCAGTGCTGGAGAGAAGGCAAAATGGTACAGCCACTCTGCAAACATTCTGGCAGTTCCTTACAAAGCTAAAGCTAGGCTTACCAGGCAATCCAGCAATTGCATTCCTGGTATTTACTCAAATGAGCTGAAAATATTATGTACAAAAAACCCTGCCTGTGAATGTTTACAGCAGCTTTATTCATAATTGTAAAAAATTAGAAACAACCATGATTTCCTTCAATAGGTGAATGAGTAAACTGTGGCACAGCCACAAAATCAGGTACTATACTATTTAGTTAAAAAGTAAATAAAAGAGCTATCAAGTCATGAAAAGAAATGGCGAAACCTTATACTCATACTGCCAAGTGAAAGGTATCTGAAAAGGTTTCATGTTGCACAATTTCATACACATGGAATTCTGGAAAAGACAAAACTCTAAAGACAGTGAAAAGATCAGTAGTTGCGAAGGGCTCCAGGAGAGGAAGGAATAAAATGGAGCACAAGGGAGTTTCAGAGAAGTGAAACTATTCTGTATGATATTTTAATGAATACACAACATTATGCATTTGTCAAAATCTATAAACTGTACAATACAGAAAGTGAACCCTAATGTGAACCATGGATTTTAGTTAACAATAATATACTGAGTCCTGGTGTGGCATTGTGGGTTAATGCACTAGATTGCAAAGTTGGTTTGAGCCACAAGGTTCAAACTTGGTGGTTCAAGCTCACCAAGCTGCTCCTCAGAAACCCTATACAGGGTAGCTATGGGTCGAGACTGATGGCACTTAACAACAATGTATTAATTGTAATTGTTCATCAGTTGTAGCAAATGTACCTTCCTAGTGCACAATGATTATCAATGTGTGTGCGGGGGGAAGGGGTGGAGAGAGAAGGACTGGAATGCCTAGGATTTCTGTGTATTTTTTGCTAGATATTTCTGTAAACAAAATAATTCTAAGAAAATAAAGTCTATTAATTAGGAAAAAATAAATAAGACCAACAGTTTCCCCACATACCTATTTAAAAATGAGTTACAATAAATGCCTAAGGAATATCACACAAACAAGACAAAGTGCCTTGAAATTATATGCGGTACCCATTGATTTTTAAATGCTTTTAAATGGTTTCATGTTCAATTTTAGAAACTACATAACTAAAGTAACCACAGCCAATGTTTCCTTTCTTTCAGGAAACAGAACCCAGTTACTAAGCTGAAACAACATTGAGAATCAAGGTCAGTGACCTCACAGGGTTAAAGAAACACCTTGATTAAAATAATTCCAGGAAATGAAGAGCTGTGGCCATAGCTAGCTTTTATCAAATATAATCTCAGAAGTTAAAAGTTGAACAAGTTTCCTTGTGTAGTTGTTGCTGGATGCGTGAGTTGATTTCGACTCACAGCAATCCCCTGTACCAGAGCAGAACTGCCCCAGAGGGTTTTCTAGACTATAGTCTTCATGGATGATCTTATCAAGCCACTCCCATGGAGCCACTGTGTTGGTCTGAACCGCTTAGTTTTCAATTAGCAGCCAAGCACTTCACTGTTGTACCACCAAGGATCTATGCTTCCTACTATCCTTAGCTTAATTTAGGATTTTCTCTTAGAATATGTACTGAATTTTATCAACTTCTGTTTCAATATTTATTGAAATGATCACAGATTCATCTCCTCTGATCTGGTGACATAATTCCTTAGCAGATCTTTTAACACTGAACTACTCTTGCATGTCTAGGATAAACTGTTGTTGCTAAGTGCTGTGGAGTTGGTTCTGACTCACAGCGAACCGAAACAGGGTTTCTGACGCTTTACATCTTTGAGCTCTGGTAGCGTAGTGGTTACGAATCAGGTTGTGAACCTTAAGGTCAGCAGTTCGAAACTACCAGCTGCTCTGCAGGAGAAAGATGAGGCGTTCTACTCCCGTAAAGATTTACAGCCTCGGAAACCCTGTACACGGTCGCTATGGGTCAGCACCGACTCGATGGCACTTAACAACAACAACAACAACAAATCTTTGAGGGTGCAGAAAGCCTAGTCTTCCTGCCACAGAACAACCAGAGGGCTCTAACCATGAACCTTGTGGTTCCAAGTCCAGGGCTTCTCATATGGAGCCACGACGCTCCCTTCTAGGATAAATACTGATCACAGTATTCCATGCTTTCAGTGCAGTAGGTAACTCTGTTTACTAACGCTTAAGAGTTTTGCCTGTATTCAAAACATAAGCTTGTTGTTGTTAAATGCTGTGAAGTTGACTCTGACTCACAGTAACCCTATACAGGGTTTCCGAGGTAGGTTTAAGCTGTCAGCCTGTGGTTCTAGTTCAGTGCTTATCCTATAGTGTCACACAAGAAGTTTAAGAGTTTTGCCCATATTCAAAATGTAAGCTTAGTCGCTGGTTTTCTTCTTTGTCTGTCATCCTTCTGGGCTTCTCAGGATCAAGCTAGCCTTACAGAATGAGTTGGGAAGTTTTCCATCCTTTTCTTGGCTCTCAGATAATTAAAACAAACCTAAGAATTCATTGTTCCTGGAAATTTTTACTATGCATAAACAGGCTATTGTAACTTTCTGAAAAAGAAGGGGGAGGATAAGATCTTTTAATTACCTTACAAAAAGAAAGAAAGAAAGTAAAAACTTCACCGAGCTACATATAATTCACACTGCATAGTTCAGTCACTTAACTGAGTTATAATTCACATCATTTAGTTCATTCACTTAAAGTATATAATTCAATTATTTTTAAATGTCTTATACAGTGATTTATAAGTGATTATAAGTGATTATAAGATGAGGCTTTCTACTCCCGTAAAGATTTACACCCTCGGAAACCCTGTACAGGGTCGCTATGGGTCGGAACCGACTCGACGGCACACAACAACAACAACAACAACAAACATTATTCAATAAGTGATTGAGAAGATTCAAAATTTTATTGATGTAATTGGCTATAGTCAGGTTTATTTTAGTTATTATGTCTAAAAATCTCTATATTTACAGTTAAGACGCTCTTAGTATTTCTGGGGCATTGCATTTTCCTTTTATTTTTAAACAGACTTGACAGATTTATCTACTTTACTGGTCATTTCAAAGAACTAAATAAAACTTTTGTTTTTATTGAGTAAGACTTTTTTTGTTGTTTTTGATTTCATTGATTTGTTATTTCAGTAGGACTTTAGAAGAGAGATAAATGAATAGACTCAGGAAGTATGTCAGACACATGTGGCCTACTGATTTAGGGAAATGTAAGACTGGCACTTCACCAAGCCCCCGAGGGCACTACAGTCCAAGAGTCTGACAAATGCCCTTCTACCTCAGAAGGAAACCTGACAGTTCACCAGCGCGGAAGCACGTGCCCACAGCTGTATTCACCTTGTTGAGGTGTAGCACTGGAATGGATCCTGTCCTGGGGGTCTCTGGCTGCTTCTAATACGGTGGGCACATCACTATTCTGACAGCATGTGTAAACATTACTAAATAGTACTATTTGCAACCAAAGTCTGAAAAAACATTTCATAAAGTCATGGAAATAAGCCACTAATAATAGAAGAATCCTGTATAAGCTGAGTGGTCTCAGGTCCTGTTATCAAGTAGGATAGACAGTAAGTCTGTCTTTTCCAATGGAAATGTGTGGGAAAATTATTTCCTTTATGCGACCTTGTATCTTGCTTCTGGAAAAACTCCTTGAAGGATTTTTATCCTAAGCTCTCTGTCTCACTTTGTCTAGGCTGATGGACATTTCCTGGGTAAGCTGTAAATAACTAGGTTTACTTATATGAGAACTTTTTGTCTAGTCTTAGGCTGCAGCCTGCCCTGATACTGGTATGCACTTTGCAGGGATTGGTCAGTGGACTATATAAATAAAGTATCTGTGGCCTACAAGAAGGGATTGGTCAATATGAGGTAATGGCCAGTTCATGGCCCCTGTGGGAACGCCAAGCCTTGAAACTGACAAGGAGTATAGTATTGAAGCAGCCAGCCCCAGAGATAGTTTTTGAGTCATCCTGTGAACTGGTGGGACTAGCAGTGTCAGTATTGGCAAAACCAGTCTAACTTTATTGTTGTGAAGTGCCATCAAGTCGGTTCCAAGTCACAGTGACCCTGTATAGGGTTTCCAAAGAGCTGCTGGTGGGTTTGAACTGGCAATTCTGAATCCAGTAAGCACTATAGCTTACTGAAACAGAAACAGAAAAAGAAACATCAGGAAGAACGAAGAAAGCAGCAACAGAGAGAGAAAGAGGAGGTCAGGGACCTCCTAAAGGAGCTGTATTATATTTCAAGGGCTACAACACTGCAGATAACGAGAATCCCAAAAAGGTCGCAGTGGCAGAGCTGGCGCTGATAAGCGGGGAAGGGCCCCTGAAGTAGAATCAATGGTGACAGGTGGCAGGACCAAGAGGAACCTGTCCTGAGGGGGCTGAAAGGAGGCCTGCAGAGTCAAGAGTTGCTGAGAGAGCTGTCCTACACTAAAGATGGAAGACTTTGCCTACATGCTTCCTCATCTGGATCCTGAGTCTGTAGCCTGTCGATCTGAATTCCAGCTTTTATCCTGTTGCTTCCTTAATAAACCATTTACTTCAAGTATGGTCTATGAGTTCCGTGCGGCCATTGCAACTGACTGTGGAACCCAGATGCTATGGGAGAGATAGCTGGTATCAGAGCTGATTTAGAAAGTTGGAGCTAAGATACACCACCACAAAGGGAGCATCCTTAATTTGCATTATTCCACCTCTAAAATTAGGAGCCTTGGTACGGTGCTGTAGTGCTTCTGGACTCAGGGTGGGCGGTTCAAACCTACCAGCAGCTCCTTGGAAACCCTATACAGGGTCGCTGTGAGTTGGAACCGACTTGATGGCACTTCACAACAACAAAGTTAGACAGGTTTTGCCGATACTGACACTACTAGTCCCACCAGTTCACAGGATGACTCAAAAAACTCTTCCCCAAAGGAGACGGCAGAAAAGAAAAAAAAAAACAGGAAAGTATCGCAAGCAAATCTAGATCAGAACTGCCATCACCTTTTCAGAGACCCTGAGCCTGAATTTCCTCATTTGTAAAACAGGAGTAACAAGATCTTTCTTGTAAAGAAATTCTGAGTGTTGGGGATAAAGCAGCTCCATAGCTAATCACAGATGCTGCCAAATGAACAGTAAATACATATATTCACAGAGGGAAAAATCTGACAGTAGAGCTACAGAAGCTATCATTGGATAAACAGCTGTCACTAGCTAATGCATCAACCATGACTTTTTAAATGTTTGCTCAGCTTACTATCTATCCTTTCTAGGGTCATCACTTCAGGGAAATCTGCTGCACAAGACCTCTTTAAAATGTTCAAGAGAAACGATATCAGTTTGAGGGCTACAGTGCGCCTGACCCAAGCCATGGCATTTTCAATAGCCTCATCCGCATGTGAAAGTTGAACAGTGAATACAGAAGACTACAGAAAAATCGAAACATTTGAATTATATCAGAGAAGAATATTGGAAGTGCCAGGAACACCAAAAGAACAAACCAATCTGTGTTGGAAGAAGTACAGCCAGAATGCTCCTTAGAAGCCAGGATGGTGACACTGAGAACATGTTTCTCATACTTTGGACATATTATCAGGAAGGATCAGTCCTTATTGAAGGATATCATGCTTGGTAAAATGGAGGGTTAGTAAAAGGAAGAAGACCTCCAATGAGATGAAATGACACAGTAGGAATGGACTCAAACATTAACAATTGTGAGGATGGTAAAGGACCAAGCACAAAGATTTCATCTTGGAAATGCTATACAGGGGTGCTGTAAGTTGGAACTGACTCAACGGTGCTTAACAACAACAAATTAAGTTCTAGGCATTGTAGTAAATGCATTGATAATTATTCCATCTATATATGATTCTATCAACTAGGATCCCTAGGGACATAATAGGCTACATGTTAGGCTGCTAATTGTCTTAGTTATCTAGTGCTGCAACAACAGAAATACCGTAAGTGGTTAGTTTTAACAAACATTAATTTACTCTCACAGTGTAAGAGGCTAGAAGTCCAATTCAGAATGCGAGCTCTAGGTGAAGCCTTTCTGTTGGCTCTGGGGAAGGGTCTCTATCTCGTTTCAGCATCTGCAGGCCTTAGAGCTCTGCCTATGTCTGAGCATCAATCTTCCCCTGGGTTTATAAACTTCACAGCAGAGGGATCCCAGCTCAAAAGGACATACTCTATGCTAGGCTCTACTCCAGGTCCCTTTCTCTCTGCTCACTTCTGTCTCCTTTCATCTCTTCTAAGATAAAAAGTGTTGCAGCACACATCCCTGGGAAACTTCCCTACATAGATCAGGGTTATGTGACAGGATTAAGGGAACTGCTGTTGTTCTTAAGTGCTGCCGAGTCAGTTCCGACTCACAGAGAACCTGTACAGGGTTTCCAAGGAGTGGCTGGTGAACTTGAACCGCAGACCTTGTGGTTCAAACCGACCTTGTGGTCCACTGTTTTATTCCACAGAGTCACCTCATGCTTAATCCTTAATTTTACAACTGACTAGTTAATCACATCAGATCCCATCATGGGGATGGATTATACAACTACCATATTATATCATTACACAACTGCCAAACCAGAGTTGACACATATTTTAGGGGAAGACATTTCAATCCATTTAATGGATTTATAAGGTTTAAAGATAAAGTCAGTGTACACATGAAAGCCAATAAGGATATGCACGTATATCAGAATGTATATTTGGTTATTCTTCAGTCGGACTTATGGAACAATCACACCTTCCATTTCATGGAAAACTAGCACGTGATACAGAAATTAACTAGCATTAGTGAGCAGTTTATAATATTACAAATGACTAAAATACAATTATTTAAAATGAAATGAATCAGGCAGCACAACTTTCAGAAACTTCCATGATGTTAACTTCAGATTCTATAAGCACATGTAAAATACCTCCAAATGAAATAGAAGTAGCAAATGAAGCAGATGAAAAAATAATTACAACTTAATGAAAAGGTTTCCAAATTTGTTTACTCCCTTCAAAGGGACTCTCTCCCCTCTTCTCATTAAGAGTTAAGGTAGCCTTGTTTTGTCTTAGTCACAAAATAAAGATCTAAAATACTTTTCTCTCAGATAACATATTGTCTAAGCCAAGTACCACGTTTCTATCCATTTGTTATTGCCTTTGAGTTGTTCAGTTACTAAACATAAAATATTCTGACTTCATACATGTATCTAGGTGGAGAAATCTTTACGCCTCTGGGAGGCATAACTGAGGCATCCTCCACCTCAGCACTTTCTCCATCCTGTCATTGTTCCGTGATCAGTACAACATTGACTTAGCAAATGCATTTCCTCTCATTTCTATAATGCCTTAAACATAAATGCCATATTTCTTTATACCAAATAAGATTGTTGTTGTTAAGTGCCGTAGAGTAGGTTCTGACTCACAGTGGCCCTGTATAGGATTTCTGAGAAGCAGCTGGTGGGTTTGAACTGCTGACCTTGTGGTTCTCAGCCCAGTGCCAATCCTACAGCATCACACCAGCCACCTGAAATGCAGCAAGCTTCGTGTGCCAGTGTAAAAGTTACAGAGCTCTAAAACGCATCCATTGTGTAACAAATATTAACTGAAAACGTAATATATGCCAGGTCTGGAGGATGTTATGATGGATAAGAGTAACAATGCATTCTCAAAGAGCTTATAATTTAATGGCAAAGAAATACAAGTGAATGAATTTCTCCTGATAGCACCCACCACACGTGAGAGACAAGATGTATGTGAAGTCCTAATCCGGGGCTTCTGGACAGGCCTTCCTGTGGTATTTAAGTTGAGGCCTGAAGAAAAAAACATAAGTAGCCAAGATGAGAAGGAAGGGCAACCCAGGGAAAGGCAAAGTCCAGAAGGCATGGAGGAAAAAGGACATCTGAGGAATGGGAAGAAGGTGGGCATGTTGTTGTTAAGTACTGTGGAGTCAGTCTGACTCATAGTGACCCTGCACAGGGTTTCCGAGGCTGCAGATATTTACGGGAGCAGAAAGCCTCATCTTCCTTCCGCAGAACAGTTGGTAGTTTTGAACTGTCGACCTTGAGGTTGCAACCACTACGCTACCACAGTAGGTTAAGGAAAAATGCAAGAAGAGATGAAATACAAGCTATGGCTAGAGAGAATGGCATATACAAAGGACAAGTTGTTGCTGTAGTTAAGTGCCATCAAGTCAGTTCTGACTCATGGCAGCCCTGTATATGGTTTCTGAAGAGTGGCGGGTGGGTTTGAATCGCTGACTTTGAAGTTAACAATCCTGTTCTTAAACTACAGTACCACATATTAAAGAGCATGTTAACACATTTACACTCCAACTTAAAGGCCAAGGAATATAATAGAAGGCTTTAAGCATGAGTGTAACATGATTAGATAAACTATCTCTAACTGCAGCACAGAAATTTGATTGGAGAGGGGCAGAACAGATGCTGGGTGGGGGAGTTACTTGAATGGTTCAGTAGAAAAATGATGGTGGACTTGGCCTGGAGTGACAGCAGAATTGACAGATAAGCATATTTACAAGGTAAGATTATGAGGATTGATTACTTGGATGTAGGGGAGTGAAAAGTCCCAAGTTAGGTATCATGGGTGACTCCTTAACATTTCTTATCAAAACAACGAGATATAGTGCCATTTACTGAACCTGGCTGGTGACGGGGAGTGGGGGGAAAGGAGGAAGAGAAGAGAAAGAGGGAGATGAAGAAGAGGAATGGAAGTGAGAGCTCATGAAATGCTTCAAGCAGAGAGAGATATCAAATAGGTAACTGAATACTCAGAAGAGAGATCTGGCTAGAGATCAATCTAGGCATCATCATGGTAACTAAACCCATGGAATTAAAACAATGGGAATCATGTAACACAGCAATGAAAGACAGAGCAGCAAACCAGACTATCTAGGGGAGTACACAGGGCCATGAGGAAACCCAACAGCTAAGGCACTAAAAAGCAAAACACATGGCATGTCAGATGCTCCTTAGACGTGACAATGGATAGACTTGTCTCATGATTTCCCTGGAGAAGAACATCATACTTGATACAGTAATGGTTCGGTGAAAAAGGAAGATCCTCAACAAGATGTTTTGACACAGTGGCAGCAGCAACAGACTCAAACCACATGAAGGATTGTGCGGATGGGGCAGGATTAGAAAGATTATTGTTCTGTTGTACATGGGGTCACTATGAGTCGGAGTAAATTCAGTGGCACCTCACAACCACAACAGCAAGAGCTGGAAGGACCCTTAAAGATGACATCATCTCCATCACCGTTAC
The DNA here is from genome assembly GCF_000296735.1 of Chrysochloris asiatica. Classification (NCBI taxonomy): domain Eukaryota; kingdom Metazoa; phylum Chordata; class Mammalia; order Afrosoricida; family Chrysochloridae; genus Chrysochloris; species Chrysochloris asiatica. The sequence continues at coordinate 2,963,867 of NW_006408767.1, read as the reverse complement.
AAATAAGAAGTGGTCACTTCTTGAGAAACAGCTACACTTTCTTCGCTAGTTTCATAAATATACAATAATGAGTTTCCTCTAAGATGTTCCAAAAAACAAGAGACAGAAAGCTTCCGGGTGGCACTATGTACTTTCTGAACTATGAAATAATTTTGTGTTAACTCAAGGCAAACATACCAATTAAGCACAAAATTTATTATCAAATTGATAGCATAAACACAATAACTATTCCTGGTTTTCATTGTCATTGAAATCAGCCCTTGATCATAGTATTTTGCAACCAAAAATTCTTTTTAAGTGTCACATTAAAAAAAACTCTATCCAGAGGATGAAAACATTAAAATTATAAGGAAATGCACAAGAAAGAGCACACAAATCATGAATCCAACAGAGAAAGACAAGCAGAAAAAAGAAGCAGCAACACCACAAAAAAACGAATATAATGTCAACAAATAATCAATACCTATCGATAATTACA
>NW_006408767.1:2941882-2955598 GCF_000296735.1 Chrysochloris asiatica | reverse complement strand
TTTCACTCAATCCAAAATAAAAATTTAATTAAATAAAAAGAAAAAAAAAAAACTCTATCAAAAAAAAAAAAAGGCACGTGAATATCTCACTAAATCAGCTATTTAAAAATAGAAGACAGAGAAGAGTCGAAATCAGCAAGGAGATAAAACAACCAACCAGATTGTCTGGGGACTGTTTTGAGATTAAGGAAGTGCTTCAAGAAGGGGGCAGTGGTCATCTCTGTTGAATATTACTAACAGTTATAAGTAATTAGAAGACCCCACACTTGCAGATGATACCCACTTGACCTGGCTTCAATGACTGGATGATCAGAGCTCAACTAGAAGAAGACAGAAGACAAAAAAAAAAAAGAGTAATCTGATACAATTTGATGAACTTGACCTACACTATGGATGCAGCAGCTCAAAAGAGGGAACAAATCTTTACAGCCAGGGTCATTCCCACCCCCTCCACACACAGAGTAGAGACAGGGATGGGTAACTTGGCCATTGGCTACCCAAAATGGGGGTGGGGGGACTACAAAGGCAAGAAGTGACTGGCTTACAAGCTTTCAAGAGGGAACCTAGATCCAGAGGGCATGGAGGAAGGTAGAATCTTCACTGAGTAGTATCTAATCTGTCTAGGCGGGGCTGATGAAAGGAAATGTGGATGGGTCTCTTGTGATACAATAGTGAATAATTGTTATCAGGACTGATTGGGAGGGTTGGAAATGTAAAGGGAGACGTTTTGTAGCAAGCAGGGGAGTGATTAACTTTCCAGTCTAGGAGCAGAGGTCCCTAGGACCATCAACGGAGAAGAGCGTAGAGCGGGACCCTACCCAGAGAAGCAGTGATGCCTGAGATGGAGGCAGAGACGAAGACGTGGAGAGATGGAGCAGCTGGGGACTTTAGACACAGAAGGGGAGAGGGGCTGTGTACTGATGACCAGGGGGCAGGCTTGCAGGGTATACCCTTTGGTTGGTTGATGATGCATGGAGGGGATTGTAACCATGTCAATGAAACGATATACAATAGGATGAATGTAAAACTAACGTTCTCCCAAGTAAATATCACATAATTCACAATAAAACATTAAAAAAAAAGTAAGTAGAAGATAGATAAATGTCTACTGAAGTTTGAAATTTATGAGCTTGAGTGGAGTGGTGAAAATGAAACCTTGATAAGAGTAGGGTGAATACTGGATAAAACCCAAAACCAAACCTGTGGCTGTGAAGGCAATTCTGACTCACGTTAACCCCATGTGCTTCTGAAAACTGAACTTTGTTCCATAAGGTTTTCTGGGTTGCTTTGAAGTAGACTATGAGGCCTTTCTTCCATTGTGTTACTGAGTGGCTTCGAACTGCCAAATGCAAGCCAGTTATGCCACCTAAGAAGCTGACTACTAGATGCTGTTGTTGTTGTTTGGTGCCGTTGAGTCGGTTCCAACTCACAGAGAAACTGTAGAGGGTTTAAGTCTTTGCAGGAACAGACAGACCATCTCATCTTTCTTCCAGGGAGTGGCTGGTGGGATTGAACTATTGACTCTGTGGTTTGAAGTCCTGCGCTTACCCTACAGAGTCATCATGCTCAAAGAATACTAAATAGGAGGTGAGGAAACAGAAAGGGAACTCTCGGAATGAAGTATGGCTCTGCAAAACCAACAGCTGGGTTTATAACCTGTTTCCACTAGGTAAGTTATGCCTGGATATGCCACCTTAGGTAATTTATTTAGCCTCTGACTTTATTAATTTCCTCATCAATCAAATACGGAAGATAAAATTTGTTTTATCTCTTAAGAGTTTGAGGATTAGATAAATGTCCAGGACTTAGAACACTCAGCTAACCTGGCGTGATGCTGTGGGTTAGTGCGCTGGACTGCAAAGTCAGTTTGAACTGCCAGATTGGTGGTTCAAGGTCACCAGTCCCTCCTTGGAAACCCTATACAGGGTCCCTGTGGGTTGGAAGCAACTCGATAGCACTTAACAACAACATTATTACAATCTTGGAGTCCTGGTGTGGCACTGTGGGATAATGCACTGAACCGCTATGAGTAGGAACTGACTTGGTGGCACTTAACCACAATTATAATCTTAGGAATAAAACAGTTTTCCCAATTTACAATTCACAATTTTTAAAAAAATGCAACTTTAAAATCCACGTTACAAGGATATTGGTACAGCAGATAACTCTGCAGGGGTTTTGCCCAGCCCTTGTCTCTACTTTCTCTGAGATCAGCTCACCAAGCTGGACTGTGAACCATCACGCTGGGACTCTGGCCAGCTGGCTGCTAGGGCTAAGGGGCTATTTTCTAACATGGAAGCCATGAAGCAGGAAAAGTTGGCTTTTGAGAAGGAAAGCATGAGGCCCCAAAGATGACCATGACAGCAGTCGTGATTCTGATGACTTTCCAGGTGGCTGCAGTTACTCCTGAAGTGTGGCGACAAGTCCCACTTCTACATCTCCTGGATGTTCCTATTTGTTCTTTGTTTTTTTTGTTGTTGTTGTTTTTTTTTGGCTTCAACTAGGCAAAGATCGTTCCATTTTAGGTAACAAAACCTCTGTCTAAAACAAGTACTGTATCTCCTCAAATCAAAGATGCTATCAATCATAAGCTGCATCCTACTTCAGAAACATGCGAATGTGTACCTAATGTCTATTAAATATGTTGTTAGGTATTGTGAGTCAGCTCTGACTCACAGGAACCCTGTCTGTATATGGTTTTCAAGGAGCGACTGGTGGGCTTGACTCACCAACCTTGTGGTAAACAGTCCAGAGCTTATCCTACAGCAGCACAACAGGAATCTATTTATCTAATAAACATCTGTTGTTGTCGTCAAGTGCCATTGAGTTGGTTTTGACTCCCAGAGATCCAGTATGGGGTTTCCGAGGAGCGACTGGTGGGCACCTTGGAAACCCCATACAGGGTCACTGTGAGTTGGAACCAACTCAACGATACTTAACAACTACAGAATTCTGCAATGTTTTAAATATGGGGCCAGTCAGAGAAGAAAACTTTTCATTGAAAATATTTCATAAAATTGCAACTATTTCTAATAATTAAGAAATAATAAAGTTCTTGTCTACGATGGGCATACAGACTCAGTAGGGAAGGAAAAGCTGGGGTCATGGATTACTATTGTTGTTGTTGTTAAGTGCTGTTGAGTCGCTTTCGGCCCAGAGACCCTATATAGGGTTTCTGAGGAGCAGCTGGTGAGCTTGAACCACCAACCTTGCAGTTCAAAATGACTTTGCAGTCTGGTGCATTAGCCCACAGTGCCACACCAGAGTCAGATTCCTTGGATTACTATTAGAGCTTTCTAATGAAAGAGTGGATCAGCAGAAGTCAGAAACATGCCACTTTAGTCTTCACCAGCAGAGGTCAGCAGCCCTCAAGCCAGACCCAAGGCACTTAGAATTGACAGCGGAGAATCACGGAGCAGATCTAAAAGCTCCGTGAGAAAGAAATCATATAATAGGTTCTCTTTCTCTCACATACACAGAGCAAAATATTTCTCCCTTAAGTAAGTTAAAGCAATGTTTCTCAATCTTTTGCAGTTATCACCAGCATACACACACCAAAGGAGCAATAAAAACAATTCATCTTCCCTCACCCCAAGATATCTTAATACCATAGACATATCATATACCTGTTTATGTACCAAGGGTCTTTGGAAGACCACACACCATTATGGTATCAAAGACATTTTTCACTGCTTTAGAATGAAAAAACCCAACAATGAGAACATGGAAAACAAAAAAAGGCCTCAAGAGATTTCACAAATTATCCAAAGAAATACAATTACTTCACTGGGTCTAAATTACTAAATTAGGTCTAAAATTTGGGACTTTGGGCAGAAAAATCTAATGCTTTCCCATCTTGTAAAATATGTATTCTAAGGAGCTCTGGTAATGTAGAGGTTATGATTCGGGCTGCAAACCGCAAGGTCAGCAGTTCGAAACTACCAGTTGCTCCGCGGGAGAAAGATGAGGCTTTCTACTCCCGTAAAGATTTACACCCTCGGAAACCCTGTACAGGGTCGCTATGGGTCAGAACCGACTCAACGGCACTTAACAACAACAACAACAACCAGTATAGAAGAAATAGGTGGACCAGTCTTGTTAGAACAAGTAAGTTTAGAGATGAGTTCTGAACAGAAGATTCTACTTTGGAAAAAGTGTGTAAACATAAGTGCCATGCAGGTGAAGGGACAGGAATACATACCCAACTAGGATAAAACAAGCAGGCAAAGGAAGAGAGAATGCAGACTGGCTAAAACCTTGCAGCTGGTATGGCGCTGTAGGATAAGTATTGGACTGCTAACCATGAGGTTGGAGGTTCAAATCTACCAGCTGTTCCTCGGAAAATTGACACAGGGATGCTATAAGTCAGAACAGACTCAACAGCACTCAACAACAAATAACCCATAAAAACCCAATGCCCTCAACTTAATTCCAAGGCACACCAGAACTGCCCCAGAGGGTTTCTGAAGTTATAAATATTTATGGAAGCAAGTTGCCACAGCTTTCGCCCATGGATTGGCTGGTGGGGTCAGATTGATTTTATTAATCATAAATAAAATTGCTAAATAATTATCCATTTCAAAAAGCATTCATGGGTTTTGTTGAGGTGTTTATGAAGTACTTCAGGTTTGGTTTTGACCATAGGAAGCTCAAGAAGTTAATAATGATCAAATATAAAGATACATAGATGTGACTGATATAATAATAATAAAAGAGAACACAAACAGATAAAGTAAATGCTATGGGAGTCCTGGTGTGGTGCTGTAGGACAAACACTAGACCACAAGGTCGGTTTGAACCACAAGGTCAGTAATTCTCAAACCCACCAGCAGCCCCTGGGAAATCCTATACAGGTTCACTGTGAGTCAGAACCGATCAACAGCACTTAATAATAACAACATGGGCTAGGTACTACTGTAAGCATTTCCCATATATTCAATCATTTAATCTTTCCAACATTCCAATAAAGTACATACTATCAATAACCCTATTTTCCAGATGGGAAAAAAAAGGCCGAGAGGGTAAGTCATTTGCCCAAACTCACGGGATTACTTAGCGGCAGAGATGATAACACTTTACCTCAGGCAGCATAGATCTAGAGTCTGTGGTTTTAATCACTTTATTATATATACTTGATAAAAATAAAACATTTTAAGTCAAGTAATGATAAGAAGTGCAGCCACAGTGCTCCTTAGAGGCCAAGATGGCTAAACTTCATCTCTCATACTTTGGACATAGAGGGGACAGTCACTGGAGAAGGATATCATGTTTGGTAAGATGGAGGGTCAGAGAAAAAGAGGAAGACCCCCAACGAGATGGACTGGCCAAGTGGCAGTTTCAATGGACTCAAGTGTGGCAACAGTAGTGAGGTTGGCCCAGGATCGGACATTATTTCCTTCTGCTGTGCATAAGATCGCCATGGGTACCGACTCGATTGTACCTAACAACAACAACATTGATAACTAAAGGAGCTCTGGTAGCGTACTGGTTACGAATCGAGTTGCTAACCATCTCACTATCAGCAGTTCGAAACTATCAGCTGATCTGTGGGAGAAAGATTACAGCCTCGGAAACCCCGTGCAGGGTCTCTATGAGTCGGAACCGACTCCACGGCACATAACAACAACAATAATAACTAGGAGTCCTGGTGTGGTGCTGTAGGTTAATGTGTCACACTGCAAAGTCACATCACCTGCAAGGTCGGTGGTTCAAGCTCACCAGCTGCTCCTTGGAAGCCCTGTATAGGGTCGCTGTGGGTCAGAATCTACTTGAGAGCACTTAGACATCAACAACAACAACTTATAATGGTGTCTTATGTTCTAGCAGTAAATGACTGTAATTTCAAAAGATTCTTCATTCGGAAAGCAAAACTATATAAAGAAAACCTATATAGCTTTAGGGGAAAATAGCTTTGTCCTGTCTTTTATGAATTAGAAATATTTCTGTTCCTGACAAGAAAAGCACTGGTGGCACGTGGTAAAATTCTCAGCTGCTAAGACAAAAGCCAGCAGTTTGAACTCACCAGCATCCTTCCCCGGGAGAAAGATGTGACAATCTACTTTGCTAAAGGTTTACAGCCTTGCAACCTTATAGGGGTGGTGGTGGCTGTTCTACGGTCCTAGGCGGTCACTAGGAATCAGAATACACTGGACAGCAGTGGGCTGTTTCTTATTTGTAATGTTCCTGACAGTTCTAAGAGAGAGAATGTTCAAAAGTAACATTTGAACAAATTAAAGAAATGGCACAATTATGACTCAACTATAAACATTTAATATAATTAGTGATACACTGAAACAGTGCCCAGGACCTACTACATGGTACTGGGAAGGGAAAGATGAAATGTGAGACAAAGGTGGAATGTGGAATGAGCCCTGAAGTCTTAAGAAGACTGCCAGGCACAGAGACCATGAAGAGGCATACCAGGCAGGCCTCCGGCCAACTATTCCTAACAGCTGAAGGAGGCTTGTTTTTATATATAAAGTTTTATTGAAACATGCCCTACCCTTTTGACTGGTTTTTGGCTACTTTCTGCTTTCATGCTGCAAAGACAGAGCATAGAAATAGGACAGAGACTGAGATCATCTGGTCCTCAAATATTTACTACCTGACCCTGTACTGATGCTTTCCAACTCTTGCTGTAAAATAAGACAGACAAACAGACAGATAAATCCTATTGCCACTGACTCAATTCTGACTAATAGCAATCTTCTAGGACAGAATGGAACTGCTCCTTAAGGTTTTTTTAGACTAAATTTTTAAGGGAGCCGACAACCTTATCTTTCTCCAGCAGAGTAGTGAGTTTGAAGGGCTAAACTTGCTGTTAGCAGCCAGGTGCTTAACTCATGGTGCCACCAGGGCTCAACCCTTGCTCTCCTACCAAATCTACTGCCAAAGAGTTGATTCCAACTCATGAAGACACTATCGAGGATTACATCTTTCTCCTGTGGGTTTGAATTGCCAATCTTGTGGTCAGTAGTCCAGTTTTTATCCTACAGAACCACTATGTGAACAAGCAGCATTACCACCAGAAATGCAGAATCTCAGGTTCCAAACAAAACTGACGAAATCAGAATCTGCATTTAAAAACCATCTCTGGTTCTTACACACATAAAGCTCTGGGAGTTGTGTGTCGCCAGGAAGGTGGGGGTGAGGCTGCAGCCTAAAGCAGTTCGCTCTCATCCTATATAGTACCGTCTACTCAGTTCTTGGGAGTCCTGGTGCGGCGCTGTGGGTTAATGCGCCAGACTGCAAAGCTGTCTGAACTGCAAGGCTGGCGGTTCAAGCTCACCATCTGCTCCTTGGAAACCCTATAACAGGGTTGCTATGGGTCAGAACTGATTCGATGGCACTTAACAACAATAACAACTCAGTTCTTACTCATAGGGATCCTGTAGAAGGTTTCTGAGGCTGTTAATCTTTGAGATCAGAAAGCCTCATCTTTCTCCCACAGAGTGGCTAGTGGGCTTGAACCGCTGACCTTGAGGTTTGTAGTCCAGTGCTTATCCCACAAAGCCACTGCGGTCCCATCCTATATGTTGTTGTTAAGTACCATTAAGTCAGTTTTGACTCATAGTAACCTTGTCCAGGATTTCTGAGGAACAGCTGGTGGATTTCAATTGCCAACTTCATGGTTTAAACCACCCTTGAGGTACACACCAGAGACCAAAATAATCACTGTTGTTGACACATAGTGACCCTACTTTACAAAGCAGACCTGCCCCATAGGGTTTCCAAGGCGGTCATCTTTACAGAAGCAGATTGCCACATCTTTCTACTGTGAAGCGGCTAGTAGGTTCAAACTGCCAACCTGTGGTCAGCCGTGGAAGAGTTAACCACTGCACCACTAGGGATCCTTACCATATATAGAGACAGCAGAAAGTGGTCAGGATTTTCCCATGAAGAAGTGACGTGAGCACTGTCAGAGGAGGAAGGTAAGAGCTAACAGCAGAAACAGGCAGCGCATGTCAGACATAACTCAGGCAATGGAGAACCCCCACACTATGCAGACAGGAAAAATTAATCACAGAATAGCTCTTCTATTACTTCCCAGAAGCAAACAAAATTCCAAGAGATGCTGTCAACTTTACTGGTGGTGGTTATGTGCCGTGGAGTCAGTTCCGCCTCACAGCAACCCTGTACAGGGTTTCCGAGGCTGTAAATCTTTACGGGAGCAGAAAGCCTCATCTTTCTCCCATGGAACAGCTGGTAGTTTCCAACTGCTGACCTTGAGGTTCACAGCCCAATTTGTAACCACTACTTTACCAGAGCTCCTTATGGCAACTTCACTAGAGCCTCCAAATTGTGGCTAACAAGTATACCATCAGTTATAATTAAAAAATAGAGAAACACTATGTAGCAAAAATATTAGTAATCATGTGTTTTGTGGCTATCAGATGTATCTTAAGTTAAACAATACCTCCAGAAACCAATGCATAAAAGACATTAATGGCTAAGGAACAAGATTAAAGGTTAAATGAGGAGTTATTCCACAGCTATCTGTCATGTAGGCTGCCAACTCCTAAACTCACAGGATAGTTAAAGCTGTAATTTACTGTTAGGGCCTCTTCCTTCTCCCAATTAATGTTAAGATTCTGCTTGATCTTCAGTTATTTCCATATGTTGAATGAATAAGCAATTTAAATTTCTAAAGAAACAAAGCAGCACTTTAGACCATTCCTTTTCTACCTCAGCTAATAGCCAAATAATCATAATTCTTCCATCTTAAAAATCTAACCAAAAAACACGGCAGCATTATTTCTGTGACTTGGTATGTTTTAAAATAATGATAGCAATCTAGATAAAAAACAGCTGGTGAAAATGGGAAATTCCCTTTCCTAGATGCTTAAATGTAATAAAACTAAAACCAACTCATATGAGTTAGGTTTAACTGAACATTAATTCTAATGGCAGAGGCAATAACCAAAAAGTGTTTCTAAAAGTTCATGTATCTATACGAAGAAATGCAATATAATAAACCTTTTTTTTTTTTTTTTTTAAAGGCCACCAAACCTTTGCTGAGTAGGATCTCCATATTAATAAGCACAAATCAAAGCCTTAAAAAGTCTATGAATTCAGTACAATCGTAAAAGGTATTTAAACAATAATAGTAACTAACATTTACAGAGTGCTTACTATACTATAGATTTACAGTGCACTCAACAGAAACCTGGTGTAGTGCTCTGGGATAAACACGGTGCTGCGAATCACAAGGTAGGTGGTTCAAATTCACCAGTTACTCCTGCGAAACTATATAGGCTTTGCTATGAGTTAGAACAGACACAACGGCACTTAACAACAATAAAATATACAAATAGTATTACACAGGTTGTTGCACTTGAATCACACAACATCCCAATATTAGCTCCATTTCATGAGTGAGAAAACTAAGGAAGAGAGAAAGGAACCCTAGTAGCATAGTGTGTTACGCACTGGGCTGCTAACCGCAAGGTCAGCAGTTTGAGTCCACCAGCCACTCTGCGGGAGAAAGATGAAGTTTTCTGCTTCAGTAAGGATTTAAAGTCTCTAAAGCCTATACAAGGTTGATATGAGTGGGAACTGACTTTATAGCAAGCAACAACAGAAAGACATAAAGAGGTTAAGCAACTTGGCCCAGGTTACACAGCTCGTAAGTAAGTGGTGGGGCTGAAATGTAGACCTGGACCTGTGCTTTTAACCACAGGCCTCTCTAATAAAGAATCTGCTCTGCAGTCTCCTCTGGTCTCCATGTTAATCTGTGAAATTCTAAATGCAATAGACTATCACTGTTAGTAATAAAAGGGGCAAAGAAAATCTGTGCCTTACACATTCAAAGCCTAAATGAATGTGCACACCACATTATTCTGTGTGCAGTCATCAAAATCTGACTTGCAATAGCAAAATGCAATGGTGCATTTGCGTGAAGATACCAGATTACATTTCAACAGGCTAAATGCAAATTATGTTACAGTATCATTTTGAAATTCATCATTCAACTGCTTGTCAATGATAAATATGAAAGTGAACTTTTTATGATACTATTAATGTGTTATCTTCTAACTGACAAGATTGTGAAATGCTGCAATTAGTGTAAACATAAAACAAATGCAGGACACTGCCTACTATTAATGGGTTATCACTCATGTTTGCTTAGCATGATACATTTAAATAACTGCCTAATTGTAAATGAACAGAAGTACAAAAGTTGGAACAGCGACAACATTTACACGGTGCACTGTTTTGGAAGCTTTTTTTAAATCAACACTCTTGGATAAAAGGAAGTCACTTAATAAATACTAGAAGGAGACACAATTGTGTAAAAGCCTTTAAAATTCCTCAAATTTTCAAGTATTTATATAAAGTTCTTTTCAATTTTGAGCCCATCCCATTCCATTTTAAATATTAATTCTGCTGAAGAACAAGCTCATCCCTTCAATTTTTAATAGCTTGAATGTGAGATCCAGGTAAATAATTAAGAAGAAATGGAACTGGAAAAAGAAAAACACAAATGGGACTATAAGAAGCAACAGAAATGATGGCGTACGAGGATTAACTTAACTCAAAACCAATTCAATAAGCCAATCCTGATTTTCATATTTAACTTTTCCTTTAAAAAAAAAAAAAGAAGAAGCTACACGCTATAGGAGCTATTTTCTCAAATACATATAAGGGAACCACTTGGCATTACTTAAAGGTATATACTATAAACACAATTTTGGGGTTGCCTTTAAATTTATAATGAACAAGAATTACTACTACTGCATGACACCTTGCTTATAATTCGAGTACAGCTAGTAAGGACAAAAGGACCAACCATCTGTTTTGATGGCTCGGTTGCTGGGCTCCCTAATTGAAACCCAGCTAGTATTTCACTTATTCAAAAGGCACCAATGTGTCACTGCAGACGTTATCTCTGCCGCTTCCGATGTCTATCCCTGATCCTTGACTTCCTCATGTAAAATGCAGCATGCAGCTCTTCAGCTGAGCTTGGCCTGACTGAGGTCCCCGGGGAGGTGCAGGGGCTGCTTGTGCATCCCTGGGACCCGGGGGACGGACAGCAGGCGGGCAGGGTGGGTGGGGGAGGGAGGTCCGGCCCTTCCCAGAGGGCTCGGCGCAGCACGCGAGCAGCTCCCAGCCGCTGGAGTCGGTAGACCCTCCGACCGTTTCACTGCACGGAGCCTCCCCCTCCACGACATCCCCCAAGACAGGAAAAGAAAGGCGCATTACAGCGGGGGAGAGATCTGATGGAGTTAGTCGGGCGTTTCGCACACTCACCTTCTTCTTCGAACTCCAATTTCTCCAGCATGCCGACTCCAGCGGTACCCGAAGCTGCCGCCTCCGCCGCTACAGTAGCTGCCTGAGGAAAAGGAGAGGACAGAGATCAGCATTCGGTGCCGCCTAGCAAGCCCCGGACCTTAGGTGGGCGGCGGGGGGGAGCTTCGCCGGCGCGGCCCGCCGGCTCGGCCTGACTCGCACCGCGCTCCGCGGGGGCGGTGTTCTCGGGCGCCCGCCCGCCCGCACCCCGGGAGGAGGGGCCAGCGGAGGGCCCACTCCGGCGGCCGGGGGCGGGGCTCCACGCAGTCATCGGTTCCTCCACCCCCAAGCGCCGCGGCCGCTGCAGGTACCCCCCCTCCCATCCAGTCGTGGGCCCTGCCCCTGCCTCCCCCCTCGAAGTGGAATGTTCCACTGCCCGGCGTGGGTCGCGCCCCCACGAGGAAGGAACCGTGGGGAAGGAGACCACATAGAAGAAGGGGGGCCAGGGTGGGCGGGGGAGGCCCGGGGACCGTCCGGGACTGCCCATCCTCTGAAGCCGGCCCGCGCAGGCGCATGCCCGGCTCCAGGCGCCCCCATCCGGCCGTGGCCCTCCGCCATTAGCAGATGCTAACGTTCTTACTTCTAATCTCGCCTTCCTACTCCGCGGCACACACGTTCACTCACCTGTCCCCGTCACCCACGGTTAGTACTTTCTAGTTGGTTTCACAAGTGCAGGTGTGGTCTCCGCCCATCCCGAGGGTGGGGCAGGCGAGGGGAGCGGTCTCGGGGGCGGGGATGGGCGGGGCAACAGGGCCAAGGCCTGCAGCGAGAGGCCTCAGGACCCTAGAGAGGGTCAGCCTGCCGGAGGGGAGGGTGTGACTTGCCTCTTTTCTTTTTTGCAAGCTTTAGATTACAGCTACCCATCCCTGACCCCTGTTGATGCACTTCGTTGCTGTCTGTTTTTTCCAGCCCTGGAACGCTTAATTTGCTCCTGCTGCTGCTTCATAACTCATTCTCATCTATAGATGAGCGCTGCCAAAAACTCACACAAATCTAAATCTGGCTCAAGCCACTCCTCCGATCCTGCACTTGGGTATCTGAGACTCTCCTATCACCAGCTCATGTTGGCAGGCTGAGAGACTGGCCGCCATGGAGGGAACAGGGTTCTCTATTCTATGAGGCCTGGCCTCTAGAACAAGGAATTTATGTCCGCACTTCCAAGGCGGTCCTCTGCAAAATGCAAGGATCTTGTAAATGGGATGAGATTTCGAGCGCAAATTAGGGCTTAAATAGCCCCCAGCCTCTTGAAAAGAACTTGGCTTTCTCTCTTTTGCAAACCCAGCTGGTAGTTGTTGTTGTTAAGTGCCATCTAGTTGATTTCGACCAATAGCGACCCTGTATAGGGTTTTCAAGGTCTCCGAGGAACAGCTGGTGAGCTTGAACCGCTGACCTTGCAGTTCAAATGGCTTTGTAGTCTGGCACATTAACCTACAACGCCACACCAGGGCTCCTCAGCTGGTAGAGGAAGCACTCAATTCTCCTTGGCTGTGTCTTTTTTGCTTTGTCATTTCAGTTGGGCCAAGCCTTAAGTGTTCATTTAGATTTCCTCTTCTAAAACAAAAACAAAACTAATTCTGTAAAATCTTTGGTTATAAAAAATGTACACTTAGCATCATGCAGGACTGAATGCTTCCCTTTATGCTTCCCTCTTTGGTAGCGTAGTGGTTATGAATTGGCCTGCAAACTGCAAGTTCAGCAGTTCGAAACTACCAGTTGTTCTGCACGAAAAAGATGAGGCTTTCTGCTCCCATAAAGCTTTACAGCCTTGGAAACCCTGTACAGGGTCACTATGAGTTGGAAACAACTCCTTGGCATATAACCACCACCAAGTTTGGATCCAAGGCAGGGATGGCTCTAGCCACAGCAATAAGGCAAAAAAAGAGAAGGGATACAACTTGCAAAAGAAGAAATAAAACCGTTTCTATTTGCAAAGGACATGATTGTCTGCAGAAAAACTCTATCAATACACCAAAAAAACCACAACCCTAAGAGGACTAATAAAGTGAATTCAGTAAGATTATAAATTACAAGATCAACATAGATACATGTCAACCATGTTTCTATATCCTAAAAGTCAATGTGTGGAAACTGATATTAAAAACTATTTACAACTACTGCAAAGAAAACAAAATGCTTACTTAGGTACAAACTTATAAAATGTGTACCAAATCTGTATGCTGAAAGTTACATAGTGCTAATGAAAGAAATGCTTACTTAGGTACAAAGTTATAAAATGTGTACCGAATCTGTATGCTGAAAGTTACATAGTGCTACATTAATGGAGAGGCATTCCATGTTCATGAACTGTAACACCCAACAAAATAAAGATGGCTATTCTCTGGTAGCGTAGTGGTTACGAATCGGGCTGCGAACCTTAAGGTCAGCGGTTCGAAACTACCAGCCGCTCCGCGGGAGAAAGATGAGGCT
>NW_006408767.1:2930256-2937105 GCF_000296735.1 Chrysochloris asiatica | reverse complement strand
AGGCAGATGGGCTGTTACTTAAAGAACAAACAAATCGCTTCCCTAGAAAACATCAAGGCAAGTGGCCAGGTCCTCTCAATGCAAACCCCCTTCCAAGACTAAGACTCAACGGAAATGCATGCTCTGATTGGTGACCACACACATCACCGATAGGGGGAAGTGGGGTAAAAGCAGCAATGAAGCGGCAAGCTAAGCCATACAATGTTCAGTGGACTTCTGTGGACCCAGCTGGGGACCTGGTTGGCAAGCAGTGTGAAGAGGCCTGGGGTCTCTTGGGCCCAGAGTCAGTGGCATGGCCACAGAGGACTCGAGAGGAGGGTGGAGCTACTGGCTGACGGGAAGAGAGGACATATACACAGGAGCACCCACACTTGCAGATGATACCCACGTGACCTGGACTGGATGACTGGATGATCGGAGCTCAACCAGGAGAGGAAAGAAGAGGGAGAAAAAAAAAAAAAAAAAGAGTGAGCTGATACAGTCTGATGAACATGACCTATACCTATGGAGCAGCAACTCGAAAAAAAATCCTTACAGCAAGAAACATTCACACACACCCACACACACAGAGTGGAAAAGGGCAGCTTGGACATTGGATACTCAAATGGAGAGGGGGGAGACTACAAAGGCAAGAAGTGACTGGCTTACAAGCTTTCAAGAGGGAACCTGGTGCTAGGGAGCATGGCGGAAGGCAGAATCTCCAGTAGGTACTATTCAATCTGTCTGGGCGGAGCTGATGAAAGGAGATATAGATGGGTAACTTGTGATACTGTAGTGAATAATGCTTATCAGGATGGATTATGAGGGTTGGAAATGCAAAGGTGGAAGTTTTGTAACAAGGAAGGGAGTGATTAATTCTCCAGGATAGGAACGGAGGCCTCTGGGACCATCAATGGAGAAGAACCGAGAGCGGGACCCTACCCAGAGAAACAGAGATGCCTGAGATAGAGAAAGAGATGATGGCATGGAGTGAAGAAGCGACTGGGGACCTTGGACCCAGAGAGGGAAAGGGACTGTGGGCCGAAAACAGGGGGGAGGAGGGGGAAGTGTAGGAGGCGGGTTTCTGGGATATACCCTTTGGATGGTTGATGATGCATGGAGGGGATTGGAACCATGGCAGTGAGATGATATAAGATGGAATGAATGTAAAACTAAAGTTCTCCCATGTAAACTATCATATAATTCACAATAAAACATTAAAAGAAAAAAGAAAAAAAACACAGTTGGGTAATACATACAAGAAGTTTCATCTTAATTTTAAAAAGTCTATATTTATGGGGGTTTTTCTTAGTTTTGCACAGTTCGTTTTTTTAAAAAAAGTTTTTATTGTGCACTAAGTGATGGTTTACATGGGAAAGCATTGGTTTTACACTCATCCTATCGCCTTTCATTCCAATGCAATGATTACAATCCCCTCCATGGTCATCATTCAACAGTATTTGCTTCTCTTCCCTCTGCTTTCTTTTACAGAAGAACACTCAGGAATATATAATCATTTAAACAACTCAAGGGCATATATTTATGTTTCTTACAGTAAATTTAATATAATATTTTTGAAAAGGAAACTCCTAATGGTATTTAATTATTAAAAAGGCCATCAGTTTCACCTCTGATCCCAATGAGGTGGCTTGAAGAGGCTGAAATGGGCAGCAAGTGGATTTATGTACTGCAGGAGGTTGTCCTTTATGCTAAAGTTGTCCACAAACTAGGAAGATTCATACCTGTTACTACTGAAATGGACAAAGAACAGAAATTGAAACCAATTACTATGAACCATTTAATTTTAATGCAGCTTCACTTGATAACTGGCCTACAGCAGTAGACAAAAACAAAAACAAAAAAACACAAAAAAACCCCTGCTTATTTGTAACATGATAATAAGGTTTAATTTATTTCTACAGAAGAATTTCACTTGTTACACCTCACCTTTTTTTTCTTAGAAAGGAAGGGTAATCCTAAAACATTAGGAAGAGACTGATCCAATTGGGTTCCATAGCACTGTAGCTCAATTTCAGAAATTTGAGGTCATTCAAGTTCAAAACTTTTCAAGTGACTGCTGTTGGCTGTGGACTAGTCATTCAAAGCTTTTCAAACTGACGGGTGTGGGCTGTGGTCTCCTCAGCCTCTCGCACAAGAGACCCAACAAGCCTGCCTAGTCCTGCCTAGTCCCCATGAGCACAGCTCGGACCAATGGGTTTCATAGGGTTTTCGTTGATAGAGTCTTGGAAGTAGATCTAAAGCCTCCACTGACAGATGGATGATGGCTAGGCAGGGAAGTTGAGCATTCTACCACTGACCCACCAAGACTCAAACTAGTGAGACATGAGTCAGTACAAATAAAGTGAGTATTGTCAGGTGATAGTTTCTTAATGTCTCAATAGTCTTATGCAATTGTAACAATTTCTGACAGGTGGAGAGATCTGGTCAAGGAGGAACAGAAAGGGGATGAACTCAGGCAGTGTTCTGCATGCAAAGAGACAAGGGCTTGCATTCATGATACTATCTCATCTTAGTCCATCAGGACTAGAGATGTTGGCTGCAGTAAAACCCTTCTGATAGTCCAGAGAGATTGAAATATTATGATGGAGCGGCACCAGCTTTTTTCTAGCTGTCCTGTGTACTTTTGCAATATGTGACTTTCTACTTAGATCATCATTCTCTGCAGCCAGGCTGGTATTGCCATACTGTATGTGAGGAAGGGAGCAGAAGCAGAAGGCTCTAAGAGGTGACTTTGAAAGAATGCTGGAAACACATGGGGCCACAGTCTTGCCTGCATGACTTTCTGGTTGGTTGTTGCTGTGTGCTATCAAGTTGGTTCTGACTCACAGCAACCCTGTGTAGGGTTTCTGAGGCTATAAATTTTTATGGGAGCATAATGCTTATTTATTAAGGTTTGTCGTCTGTGATTGTGCACAGGTACAATAAAATCCAGTATTTTGAATGACTAGAGGGCATGGAAAACTTCAGCCTGAAATCATAATCATAAGCTTTCTAACAAAAAAGCACACCTTTAAGCACTGAGGTCAAATAAGATGTTACAATGCACCCCCCCCTTTTTTTTCTTACATCTTAAACAGCTACTGCAGTAAATAAATAAAAACCTTAAACAGTGGACAAACAGGCCCTGAATAATTGAACATCTCAAAACCAACAGATTCTATATTCACTCTGCTGTCTTCTTTGAAATGACCCCTGATGGTTCTGTAGGATAAGCACTGGACTCTAATCACATGGTGGGCAGTTCAAACCCACTAGCTGCTTCTTGGGAGAAAGATGAGGCTTTCTGCATCTGTAAAGATTTACAGCCTTGGATACCATATAATGGATCACTATGAATTGGGATTGACTTGGTGACATAGGGTGGGTGGTGGGTCTTCTTTGAACTTTGACTCCGAGCACTATATATGGCATCCTCCATGGGGTAGGAAGGTAAGATGTGACATTAGATCAGAGTGTGGTCAGGAGAGGATCATACGTCCTATTTACTCCTCGCTTTTTCTCCACACAGCTGAAACACCACCTATGTGCTCATTATTTCCCAGCTTCAACATTGAGTCCAGACTCTCTCCTGAGCTCCACACTGTCTCCTGGCCATCTCCCATGTGGATTTTCTACAAGCAACACAAACTCAACCCATCAAAAAATTGTTGCGGAGGCCTCTTATTTTGTCTTCGTCTCTCTTGAGACAAACCACTGGCCTTATTCCACTACAAACATCTTCGTTCAGGCTTCCATCATCTCGTTTGTTTATTGGAACAGTTTTAACTCCAGTCTTGCCACTTTCTTGTCCATTTTCCAACCTTTACCAGCTGTTCCGTGGGAGACAGATGAGGTTTTCTGCTCCTGTAAAGATTTACAGCCTCAGAAACCCTGTACAGGGAGGGTCGCTATGAGTCGGAACCAACTCCACAACACATAACAGCAACAAGCCAGAGTGAGCATTTAGAAACAAGGCTTTCCTACAAGACAAAGGAGAACGGCCCCATTGGGTTCCCAAGATGATAATTTTTATGGAAGGATCCCTGTTGATACAAGTGCTTAAGCACTTGGCTGCTTACAGAAAGGTTGATCATTCAAAACCACCTAGCACTAGGTTGGGAGAAGTCTGCTTCTATAAAGATTTATTGCCTTGGAAACCTTATGGGGCAGTCAGGCAGGGTTGTTAGGAGTTTAGTTGGCTCCATGGCAGTGAATTTGGGGTAATCTCCATGGAAGCAGAGTGCCATATCTTTCTCCCACCAAGTGGCTGATGGGTTCAAACTGCGGAGCACTTAACCACTGCACCATAAGTACTCCTTCCTGGCCCACAGTAAGCATTCAAAAGATACTTGAGTGAAATTAGTTGTTCCTTACTAGTAAATCAGATTAATAAAGCAATAAAAATTTTGTGGGTAAATACTTGATTTTAGTAAGCATAAAAAAAGTATCTGTTGAATAAATAAGCCTTGGCATATTTTAGAGATATATAGGGTTGTTGTTGTTGTTAAGTGCCGTTGAGTCGATTCTGACCCATAGCAACCCTGTAAAGGGTTTCCAAGGAGCAGCTGGTGAGCTTGAACCGCTGACCTTGCAGTTCAAATGGCTTTGCAGTCTGGCGCATTAACCCACAGCGCCACACCAGGAGCTCTGGTAGTATAGCGGTTATACTTGGGTTGTTGTTGTTAAGTGCCGTCGAGTTGGTTCCGACCCATAGCGACCCTGTACAGGGTTTCCGAGGGTGTAAATCTTTATGGTAGTAGAAAGCCTTATCTTTCTCCCGCGGAGCGGCTGGTAGTTTCGAACCGCTGACCTTAAGGTTTACAGCCCGATTTGTAACCACTACGCTACCAGAGCTCCTATACATAGGGTTAGAGATATTTAATTCTATTTACTCATGTTTTTCCTGGACTTCAATTCTAATGAGAAATAATAGTAGTTATTTTCCCCCGAGCACTGTGACTGACATTTTGAAGAAAGCAGTAGCTGTGCTAAGAAGCAATGGCAGCAAACAGTTTTACTTCAATAGACTATGCTGAGGGCCAGGGGCCAGTGAGCAGCATCTCACATCCAGGCTTGGATACTGACTGAGCTCTGTCCGCTCTTGCTACCTTCCTACAAATTTAGTGTGTGTTAAGTGGAGAAGGATATCATGTTTGGTAAGGTGGAGGGTCAGAGCAAAAGAGGATGTCCCCCAGCGAGATGGATTGGACAAGTGGCAGCATCGATGGACTCAAGCGTGGCAACAATAGTGAGGTTGCCCCAGGATCAGGCAGTGTTTCGTTCTGCTGTGCATAAGGTTGCTATGAGTTGAAACCCACTCGATGGCACCTAACAACAACAACAACAAGTGAAAACAAAAACAAAAATCAAATCCTTTTTTAAAAAGTAGTGTGGGAATCTGATGAAAACTCAAATATAAATTCAACACCACAAACTATTAATCAATATATTTAGTGTAAAGGGTTTTGTTCATTTTGATACTTTTCCTGCAAATAATGATTTCAAACACTATAAAATTAATTTAGTTTGAGCACTAGAGTACTAACCCCAAGGTTGGTGGTTCAAACCTACCAGTTGCTCCTCCGAAACCCTATGAGTTGGAACCAGCTCGACAGTACTTAACAACAACAATCTAACATTTATGATACCCTTCAATAAGAATTTATTTTTTCTATAGTGTCTTTTAAAAAGAAGTGAAAGTCAATCCTATAGTTCAACAAGTCAACTGAAAACCTGTTTCAAAGGAATAAGAGGTGAACACTGATTGAACTAAAAAGTAAAAAAAAAAAAAAAAAAGCCATTTTTGTCTGAATTGTGAATGTTAAATTTAGCTTCTAACTTCCAAAAAGTGGGCAATTATGTTTCTGAATATAGTCCTTCTTTCAGCAAATAGCATTTAATGTTTACTGTGTTGCAGACACTATATTTAGCCAACAAAGTATCTGTTGAATAAATATGCCCAGGCATGATTAGACATTGGAATATGAACTAGGAACCCTAAACATAGGTAATAAATTAGCAAGATTAGCTTGTTACTCTTCAATTGCCAGGTCTGAGGAGCTGTTGTTGTTCAAGTGCCGTCAAGTCAGTTCTGACCCATAGCAGTCCTATACAGGGTTTGCAAGGAGGAGCTGGTGAGTTTCAACTGCCAACCTTGCAGTTCAAATGGACTTTGCAGTCCAGTGCGTTAACCCTCAGTGCCATGCCAGGACTCACTAGTAAGTTGGAAGTATGAAGGGGCATCAAAAGTTTTTCCACAAAGTTTTTCAAGCTACCTTGTATGTCTCTTGCCTTCTACAAGTAAATCTAAATTTGTTTGGACTTTTTGCTAATCAAACTTAGTTTTCATTATTAGCATTGTGTTTAACACCAATTTATGGGGAGCTAAAGACACATTTGATTATACTGACAGCTCCTATTATTGTTACAATATTTTGGGAAGTAAACAAAACAGTATTGCTCACCGAGCTCAGTTCACCTTTCAGTTCTTAATGTAGCCAAGTTACAAACCGAAATGTACTAGTGTGTTTTCTTCTTCTGTCATAAAGCAATATAGAATGATATAAAAATCATCTCTCTCCCCTCCTTCTTCTCCACTTTCTTCCCTACATTGGCCTACTCATTAACCCTCCTCAGAACAAACCAGTGCTAAGACTTTTCCAATGCTTTTTAATCTCTTCATTTATGGAAGTTCTGGCCATAAATTGGTGAAAAGTTACAGAAACCACTGAAACTGATAACTTCTATTTTTGTTGTGTCCTAGTCTAGATAAAAGGAGCTCTGGTAGCGTAGTGGTTACGAATCGGGCTGCGAACCTTAAGGTCAGCGGTTCGAAACTATCAGCCGCTCCACGGGAGAAAGATGAGGCTT
>NW_006408767.1:2927267-2930156 GCF_000296735.1 Chrysochloris asiatica | reverse complement strand
AGGCTTTCTACTCCCGTAAAGATTTACACCCTCGGAAACCCTGTACAGGGTCGCTATGGGTCGGAACCGACTCGACGGAACTTAACAACAACAACAAATTCTCCCCAAAGTGATCTTTAGGTTTAACTTAAACCCTATTAAAAATCCAGAAGAGGTGTGTGTGTGTGTAGACACAAGATTAGTATAGGGATGGGTATAGGCTATAGAACAGGTAAAACAAGTATTGAAAAAGGAATGAATTGGGAGGAATCACTGTGCTCAATATTAAGGTACAATGTATAGCTACACTAATTAAGATTGTGTAGCACTGGTAGAGGGGAAGACACAAGAGTAAAGAACTTAGATACTCACACAAATATGTCCAACTGATTTTTGAAAAAGGTGCCAAGGCAATGGTGCTAGTATAACTAGACATCCATGTTGTTGTTGTTACGTGCTGTGGAGTCGGTTCCGACTCATAGCGACCCGGTACAGGTTTCCGAGGCAGTAAATCTTACGGGAGCAAAAAGCCTCATCTTTCTCCCATGGAACAGCTGGTAGTTTCAAACTGCTGACCATGAGATTAGCAGTCCGACTCGTAATCCAAAGGCAAAACAAAAACCACCTAAACCTCACACTTTATACAAAAATTAAATCAGATTTTATCGCAGACTTAAATACAAAATTTAAAACTTTTGGGGGGGGGGGGGAAACCCAGGAGAAAATCTTCAGTGCCTAAGGCTAGGCAAATAGATATTATATTTGACACCAAAAGAATGATCTATGAAAGGGAAAATGGACAATTGGGAGTTTATCAAAATAAAAACTTTTGCTGTTTAGAAGACCTTAGATGAAAAGATAAGCTATAGAGTGGTTGAAACTATCTGCAAACCACACAGCTGACAAACAGCAAGTGTCTGACTATAAAAAGAAGTTTCAAAATTTAATGGCAATAAAATGAAGGAAGAAAGAAAATATTATCCAGTTAGAAGGGGTCCTGACTGGCACAAATGGTTAAGCACTCAACCACTAACCAAAATATACTGGTCCAAACTCACCCAGAAGTACCTTGGAATTACCAGAGTACCTGGTAATCTGCTGCTAGAAGATCACAGCTTTGAAAACTGTAGCTGTTCTACTTAGCCACATATGGACTGACATGAGACAGAAGTGACAGGAACTGTGTTTTTTTAAAAAAAAAAATCCAGTTGGAACATGGGCAAAAGATGCAAATAAGAACATGAAAGATGGTTAACATTCTCAGTACTATTGAATTAATTCTGACTCACAGAGATGCACAGAACAGACTAGAACTGATCCATAGGGTTTGTGAAGCTGTCAACCTTTATGGATGCACATTGCCTCATCTTTCTCCTTCAGAGTGGCTGATGGGTACGAGCTGCCAACTATTCTGTTAGCAGCCCAACATTTAACCCACTGCACTACCAGGGCTCCTTTTATTAGCCATGAAACCCACTGCCATCAAGTTGAATCTCACTCATACTGACCCTATAGCCATTATATCCTACTGCTACTATGTTGATTTGGACTCAGTGACCCAGTATAGGGTTTCTGAGGCTGAAAATCTTTATGGAGCAGAAAGCCTCATCTTTCTTCCATGGAACGATTGGTAAGTTTGAGCTGTCGACCTTTCAGTTAGCAGTCCAGCACCAGTTGAACATCTGAGTTGTTTCCAGTTTGGGCTGTTAGAAATGAGGCTGTTAATAAACTTTCATGTACAGTCATTTATTTCCCTGGGATAAATACCTAGGAGTATAATTGTATCACATCGTAACTGCATGTTTAGTTTTGTAAGAAACTGTCAAACTTTTCCAGAGTAGCTGTTCTATTTTACATTCCCACTAGCACTCTACTACTTTTTATTTCAGCCATTCTGATGGGTGTGTTGTGTTGACTAATTGTGGTTTTAATTTACACTTTCCTAATGGAGCCCTGGTGTGGCACTATGGGCTAATGTGCCAGACTGCATCAAAGCCGTTTGAACTGCAAGATCAGCAGTCCAAGCTTACCAGCTGCTCCTCAGAAACCCTATAAGGGTCGCTATGGGTCAAAATCAACTCAATGACACTTAACATCAACAATGGAGCTCTGGTAGCATAGTAGATTTATGAGATGGGCTGCCAACCTCATCAGCACAGTTTAAATCTACCAGCCACTCGGCAGGAGAAACATGAGGCTTTCTGCTCCCGTAAAGATCTGCAGCCTCAGAACCCCTGTGCAGGGTCACTATGAGTCGGAAACAACTCCATGGTACTTAACAACAACAACAAACACTATTCAGGGTCACTATAACCCTATATAGGTCAAAAGTCGGAATCGACTTGTTGGTACACAATCACCACAACCAAATGGCTATATGGAGTTCTGGTGCGGTGCTGTAGGATAAGCATTGGACTGTTAACCACAAGCTTGGCAGTTCAAACCTACCAGCTGCTCCTTGGAAACCCCATACAGGGTCGATATGAGTCAGAACCGACTTGACAGCACTTTAACAACAGTGATTTTAAGGGAGTCCTGGTATGGCACGTGGGATAAGCACTGGACTATTTGAATCACAAGGTCAGCAGTTCAAACTCACCAGCTGCTCCTTAGAAACCCTATAAAGGGTTGCTATGAGTCAGAACAAACTCGAGTACACTTAACAAATTGTTATAGGGCAGTCCTGGTGTAATGCTGTAGGATAAGCACTGGACTACTAATTGCAAGGTTGGTGGTTCAACAGAATCGAGAATCCAGATATTAATGCATCTACATACAACCAATTGATCTTCGACAAAACACCCAAATATGTCTCATGGGGAGGGGACAGTCTCTTCAACAGATGGTGCTGGCAGAACTGGAAAATGATATGCAAAAGTCTGAAACAAGACCTTCACCTCACGCCTTATA
>NW_006408767.1:2910292-2917912 GCF_000296735.1 Chrysochloris asiatica | reverse complement strand
TAGCGTAGTGGTTACGAATCGGGCTGCGAACCTTAAGGTCAGCGGTTCGAAACTATCAGCCGCTCCACGGGAGAAAGATGAGGCTTTCTACTCCGGTAAGGATTTACACCCTCGGAAACCCTGTACAGGGTTGCTATGGTTCGGAACCGACTCGACGGCACTTAACAACAACAACAACAGTCTAGATAAAGGAGTCCTGGTGTGGCTCTGTAGGATCAGCACTGGATTGCTAAACACAAGGCTGGTGGTTCAAACCCAGCAACCACTGCTTGGAAACCCTACACAGGGTTGCTATGAGTCAGACCTGACTTGACGGCACTAAACAATAACAACAGCAACAACATTCTAGATAAGGAATCCTGGTGTGGCACTGTAGGATAAGCACTGGACTGTTAATCCCAAGACTGGTGGTTCAAATCAACCAGTCACTCCCTGGAAACCCTATATGGGGTCTCTATGAGTAGGAACTGACTTGAAGGCACCTTAACAATAATAACAAGAAGTCTATCCTTACATTGAAATTGTTGTTTTTAAGTGCCAGTGGGTTCCATCACACAACAGTGGGCATGTAGTAGTTCCTCACTGTTGGTTTTAAAAAGTTTCTCAAAAAATGTTGATAGTGGCTCTAGCTCCCTTCCCATGTTGGTGGTTTCCAGTGAGCACAGCCTCAGCTCTTGCCCCACACCATGTACAGTTGACGTGGATTCTGGATGCCACAGGAGGCCCAAAGTGACTGTTGGGTTTCTGCTTCCTCTCCCACCTTTCCATCACTGTGTCCATAGATTTGCAGGCAGTGCTGCTGTATGAAGCCTACTCTGTCAAGCTGAAAAACCTGCTGCAGTGGTAGGCTAAGGAGTTCAAAGACCCTCTGATGCAGGATCCCCCATTGTGGTCTAAGCCTATGCTATCTGTGGGCTGAGTTTCGGTTTCAGCTGCCTTTCTTTTCCTTTGCAACATGTGCCCTCTTTTTAAAAGGAAGCTACAGATGGATTCGCACCCAGACAATCATCTCCTCAGTCCACACAATGGCTGCTTTAATTCGATTCTCTCTGTGCCGTTATTTGAGGAGGTCTCCCCAAAGCCAGTTTCAAAGGACAAGGACCTAAGACTTTCCACAGTTGACTAACCTTGATATCTGTCTATGACCTCGATTTTCTCATCCCTCTCATGCTTCTCCTTTTCATGTTTTGGAGTCCCCACTACAAGTCCGAGAAGAAAAAGAAGAAAATAAGAGGGTAACCACCACTGACTGGCCTAGGGGGAAAGATGCCCATAGGGCATATTCCTATTAAACCCAATAAGTGGGAAACTGCTCAGAGTCCATGTCTTCAGCAGCCTTCCAAACACACCAGCCACAATGCAAAGAGCACGATGCAGGCAGGAGGCAAGTCAGACTTCACCTTCCGAGGACACTGGGGTGAACAGCCTGGTTGGCCAGACAGAAGTGTGTAGGTTGTAGGGAAGTCATGCCAAATACCTCATATATGCCCAAGTTTCATTTCAGGATTACTTAGAGCAGATCCAGGCCAGAGACAGGATGAACTTCTAAGAAACAAGGCCTACTTAGCATGTTTGTGAGGCATCTGACCCCCAGTATATACGTGACTAAACTGATGATTCATGAATCTTTATAGTATATCACTTATTAGCAAAACTAATAGTGGAATGTTTCAGGACATTTTAAAGTTTGAAATGATACCTTTTTACTACTTAACTCTCTGGTGTGGTGCTGTAGGATAAGCACTGGAATGGTAACCACAAGGTCAACAGTTCAACCCCACCAGTCATTCTCAGAAACCCTATACAGGGTGTCAGTGAGTTTGAATCAAGTTGATGGCACATGCCAACTACCATAACAAATACTCCTTCCAAGGAGCCCTGGTGGTATAGGGCTTAGGGTGCTAACGAACAGTCAGTGTTTCAAACCCACCAGCCACTTCAAGGGAGAAAGACAAAACTCTCTGCTCCTATAGAGACTTGCAGCCCCGAAAATCCTATGGTGCCCTTCTCAGTCATTACGGCTCATTAATGTCTTTATGAATCGGCTGGACTTGATGGCAGTGGGAGTGGGTAGTACTCATTCCAAAACTCTATTTTGTGTTATTTCTCCTCCTTTCTCGCTCCATAAAAAGGACTAAAACATTCTGTAAAGCGTGACTTTCTTCCAGAAATGGGTTAATCTAGAGGGTATTTAGTTTCTGGCTTATGCGGCCAACTCATTTTTCAAGTCGTATTGTTCATCTTTCCAATGCTTTTTCCTTTATTTCAGAGACCACAAAGCCAATTAGTCCCTTTCCTCTGAAGTATGTTATCTCTTACCTGACCTGAAAGTGTACTTCTTGATGGTTCATTTTCTCCATCCTAGAACAGTCGGATCACTCCTTCCATCTTGTTCTCAGACGTGTGGGAGAGGGGCAGCTGGGCACAACATGTCCAGGGTACTTGCTGTTCCATTAGCTTTCCCTTAAATTTGTCCTCAAGGCCAACCTCCCTCACCCAAAATAGACTGGTACACATATGGAATTGAATAAGTATGGTGAAAGAATACAACTGTCACACACCTTTCTGAATTTTAAACCATTCAGTGTTCCCATGTTCTGTTCAAACAACTGCCTCTTGGTCCAGGTACAGATTCCTCATGAGCACAAGTATTCCGGAATACGCATACTTCGCAATGTTGTCTATAATTTGTCATGATCCACATGATCGAAAGCATTTGCGTAGTCAATAAAGCACAGGTAAATATCTTTCTGATATTTTCTGCTTTCAGCCAAGATCCATCAGACATCAGCAATGATATCCCTCACTCCACTTCCTCTTCTGAATCTGGCTTGAACCTCTGAAAGTTCTCAATGTATGCTTGTAGCCATTTCTGTTTTCCTTTTAGTAAAACTTTACTCACATGGGATATCAGACATATTGTCCGATGATTTCCGCATTCTGTTGGGTCACCTCTCTTTGGGATGGGCACAAATATGGATCTCTTCCAATTAGTCAGCAGATAGTTGTCTTCCAAATTTGTTTCAACAGAATATTGAATGGTTTAAAATTAAGAAAGGTGTGCGACAAGGTTGTATTCTTTCACCATACTTATTCAACCTGTATGCTGAGCATATAATCTGAGAAGCTGGGTTACATGAAGAAAAATAGGGCATCAGGATTGGAGGAAGACTCATTAACAACCTGCAATACACAGATGATACAACCTTGCTTGCTGAAAGTGAAGAGGATTTAAAACATTTACTGATGAAGATCAAAGAGCACAGCCTTAGGTATGGATTACATCTCAATGTAAAGAAAACAAAATCCTCACCACTGAACCAATAAACAATATTCTTATCAATGGAGAAAAGATTGAAGTGGTCAAGGACTTCATTCTCTGATCAACCATCAACACTCACAGAAGCAGCAGTCAAGAAATCAAATGACATATTGCATTAGGCAAATGTGCTACACAAGACCTTTTTAAAGTGTTGAAGAGCAGAGATGTCAGCTTGGGGACTAAGGTGTGCCTGACCCAAGCCATGGTATTTTCAGTAACCTCATATGCATGCGAAAGCTGGACACTGAATTAGGAAGACTGTAGAAGAATTGATGCTTTTGCGTTATAGTGTTGGAGAATATTGAAAGTGCCATGGGATGCCAAAAGAACCAATAGATCTGTGTTGGAAGAAGTGTAGCCAGAGTGCTCCTTGGAGGCCTGGATGGCCAAACTTCGTGTCTCATACTTCGGACATATTGTCGGGAAGGACCAGTCGCTGGAGAAGGATATCAAGTTTGGTAAGGTAGAGAGAGGTTCAGCGAACAAGAGGAAGACCCCCAGTGAGATGGACTGGCCAAGTGGCAGCATCAATGGACTCAAGCATGGCAACAATAGTGAGGTTGGCCCAGGATCAGGCAGTGTTTCGTTCTGCTGTGTATAAGGTCGCTATGTGTCGGTACCGACTCGATGGCACCTAACAGCAACAACAACATCAACAAACACGTGGAAAACGTTTGCCTCTATATTTGCCTGATTTTCTCTCTTAGGCCATACCTGGTCTGATTATTGGTAATATCATCTGACTTGTGTCTTTTTATGATGATGAAAAAATATATAACAAAACATTTGCCATCTCAACAATTTCTACATATACAATTAAAACAAGATGGATTGATACAGCAGCTGCAACAATGGGCTCAAACAGCAACAATTGTGAGGATGGCGCAAGACTGGGCAGTGTTTCACTGTTCTACTGTGCTGGAACCAACTCGACGGCACCTGTGGTTATGGGATTATTCTAGGTTCAACGTTTTGAGCAACTGCCCAACTGTTTTTCATGGTGCCTGTGCTACTGTAGTTTTAAATGGAATTTCCCTGAAGATAATATTTTTTCATGTGGTTATTGGTGATTCTTCTTTAGTGACGTGACTGTTCAAATCTTTTGCTCACTGTTTGTTTGCATTTTTTTGTTGTTGTTGCTCAACTGTGTTGTATGAGTAGGGCAGCAGACAAACTTTCAGATGGCCCCAACTGATTCCCACCTGCTGCTAGTCGTATCTTTTGGTAAGCATGGCATCTAGTGCCCCTGCTTCTTGATTTTGTAGTTCCCTGATTTGGTACAATATTTTCACTTATGTGTTTAGTGTATTATCCATATAGGATAATTCTTATCTAAGTGTGTCCTTTTCTTTTATTTATTCTTTGATTTTAAAAAGATTCTGATACTTACACTCTGAATAATACTATACATGTTGTATATATAATGAGGGATTCCTGGCATGGCGCTGTAGGATTAGCACTAGACTGTAAAACACAAGTTCGGCAGTTCAAACCCATCAGCTGCATCTTGGAAAAGCTATGTTGTTGTTGTTAAGTGTCGTTGAAATCAGTTCCAACCTATAACGACCCTGTTATAGCATTTCCAAGGAGTGGCTGGTAAGCTTGAACTTCCGATCTTGTGGTTCAAACTGACTTTGCAGTCCAGCGCACTAACCCACAGCACCACATACAGGGTCACTATTAGTTGGACCGACTCAATGGCAGTTAACAGCATACATAATGTATGCTTTACCATTGTAAGAAGACAAAATATGATACAAGGTAGAATAAAATGAGAAGTTGAAAAGAAAGTCGTTTAGTTATCCTGGAGACTGCACAGGAATTGCTGCTTTAGGCACAACATAATTGGACCAAACCAAATGCCACTGAGTCAATTCTGACTCATAGACTAAAATTGTTAAGTGCCACGGAGTTTGTCCCAACTCACAGTGACCTTGTATGGGTTTCTGAGAAGTGGCTGGTGGGTTTGAACTGATGACCTTGTGGATAGCAGTTCAGTGCTTATCCTACAGTGCCACACTGGGACTCCTAGGTTCAAATGTTGTTGTCAAAGGCTGTCGAGTCATTTCCGACTCATAATTACCCTGTATAGGGTTTCTGAGAAGTGGCTGGTGAGTTAGAACTGTAAACCTAATGGTTCAAATTGACTTTGTGGTCCACTGCTTATCCTCCAGTACCACAACAGGACTCCATACATACATACCCCGTGTTAGTGAGGTACATGCTCACTATATAGTGCAGTAGTAATGGAAATGGCTGGTTGCCTACTTGGCATCCATTCCTTTTCCTCTACCTTCCTTCTTAAAATCACCCTGATTTTGATGTTGTATACACTCTATGCCTTACATGATTCATGATGGTTGCAGTCTCTCCCATGTTATCTAGCACTAAAAGGAAGGACTTATAGTTTAGGGAAAGCTAGCTGTACGTACGTGTGCATTCCAATGATCTCATCCCAGGCCCTGATTCTTGCCACAAACCAGCAGGTAGCCTGTTGTTGTTGTTGTTATGTGCCATGGAGTCGGTTCCAACTCATAGCGACCCTGTACAGGGTTTCTGAGGCTGTAAATCTTTACATGAGCAGAAAGCCTCATCTTTATCCCATGGAACAGCTGGTAGTTTCGAACTGCTGACCATGAGATCAGCAGCCCGATTTGTAACCACTACGCTTCCAGAGCCTGAGTACTACTGAAATCAGCCTTCAGATGAAGCCAGTGTTGGTGGGAGAAAGACCTTGGGTCCTTGATGACATCATTGAGCAGTACTGTATCTCACCCTGGGTCCTAACCTTCCTCTGTCCTGTAGATATCAGATCAAAGATGGCCTAATCCTTTTAAGTCAGTTTGAGTTGCAGTTTTCTTTTACTTTGCAGCCAAATACATCCTTGATGATGTGGTATTACATCAGATATAGATCTGTCCTTAGGGTGTACTCTAATAAGTGAAGATTATATTTTGTGGTGCAGTGAATTCTTTAATGTGTTTTATAGGCATGATCTTTGTTACTATAACCAAGCAAGTTTTTTTTGTTTTTGTTTTCCTGATGGGTCTGGGTAAGAGAAGGTAGTAGAAGATGCTGATAGGATGAGACTATTCAGTTCATGAATGATTGTTCATGGTACTAATTATGCTTGTAAAAACTTGGAACTCTAACATGGGTATAAAATGAGCATCTCAGAAGCAGGAAGGGGAACCTCACTACCATCAAAGAACAGCCAGAAGTGCAGTGTGTCCTTTGAAACCCAAGATCCCTGTGCATCGAACCTTCTCAATCGACCCAGGGACAGAAAGCTATGGCACCTGAAGAGCGGCGAAGGAGCAGCAGCAGCAAAACCAAGAACCAGAGCACTGGGCTTCCCAGTCCATGAAGCAAGCAAAGCCGAGTGCCTTTCGGCAGGAAGCTTAGTTTTGGAGTTGGGTGCCTCCAAGCACTTAATTGGGAAGCTACATTGGCAGACCCATAGAGCTAGAACTTAATGTCTTCAGGATGAGACGTATAGTGGAATGGAGTGTCCTTTGGGTATTCAATAGCAGTACTGAAAGGGCTTTGTAACATTCCAGATCAAGCAGAGGTCAGGTCAAGGGGCCAAGGGCTAGAGAGAGAACGACCTGCAGGTATGGCTAGGAAAAGGTTGTTTTGACTGGAAAAACTGTGCCCTGAGCATTTTCTGATCCTGCATTGTAGCCTGTTAATTTCTTAATGTTGTTGCTAAGTGCCATGTAGACTAGTCAGTTCCAACTCCTAACAACCCCGTATAGGGTTCCCAAGGAAAAGCTGGTAGGTTTGAATTGCCAACCTTGTGGTTAGCAGTCTAGTGCTTATCCGACAGAGCTCCACCAGGAATCCAACTTCCCTAATGTGGTTGTTGTTAAGTGCCCCATAAATTGTGAGCATTGTTTCTGTCTGAGTTGTATTTGACCACTGCAATGAATTATTTAACCCAGCTAAGTACAGAGTGCTAAGGGATGGATAGGTGATGCCTTTTATATATGTTGTTGTTAAATACCGTGGAGTCAGTTCCGACTCATGGTGACCCTGTACCGGGTTTCTGAGGCTGTAAATCTTTATGGGAGCAGAAAGCCTCATCTTTCTCCCGTGAAACACCTGGCAGTTTCAAACTGCCGACCTTGAGGTTAGCAGACCGATTTGTAACTACTACACTACCAGAGCTCCCTTTTTTTTTTTAAAAAAAAAAAAAAAAAGGTTTTTTATTGTGGATTGAGTGAAAACTTACAGGGCAGATCATCAGTTTTACATTCAACAAATCATATACCTTGTTTCATTACAATGATTATAAT
>NW_006408767.1:2810493-2909532 GCF_000296735.1 Chrysochloris asiatica | reverse complement strand
ACATTTGTCTGTGGATATCCAGGGCTCATGTATGAGATTACTAACAAGCATTACTGAATAATCAGATGAGGGACAGTTTGCTATGTCTACTAGGTGGCTAAAGTCCCCCTATACTCTTAAACTAAACTCCCTTTTGAAACCTTGTAAGGCAGTCACTTTGTGCCTTTATCACCCCCTCATTTTAGGTAGCCAATGTCTAAGTTGCTCGTCCCTATCTACCCAGTGTACAGAGAGGATAGCATTGACACTTGATGTGAAGACTCCTTCCCTCTCTGTTGGTATTTAGAGTAATTACCTCTCTGAGTATAGGTAAGGTTCATAAAATTGTAGCAATTTACCCTTGTTTCCTTTATAAAAAAAAAAAATTGTGTGTGTGTGTGTGTGTGTGTGTGTGCGTAATCTTCCTCTAGTCAAGTTCCGATTATTGAGCCAACGAGGCTAGGTTAAATAGGTACTGTCTGCAAGTTTGGGTGGTCTTGTGCATCTCCCCTTACTCCATATCAACTGGATGCTTCACTCTAAGCTCTAACCCTCTGTGGCTATGTCCTTGTCCATGGGCTCAAGTGTCCTCAGGTCTCACCACACTTTGGACCAACCAGCCCTTTCTCTTCTCTCTCTTGTCTCCAGGTCAACGGGAGTTAATGGACTGTGGTTGAACTCAGCCCATTTATTCATTGCTACCTTTCCCCCTCTTCCACTCACTAGTAGACCAATGTGGTCACCAGCAAGCTTACATGCTTGTTTGTGTCCTCCCTTTGAGTTTCAGTCTTAGAGAGGAGTTTGTCCTGAAGGAACTTGATTGCTTGCCTTAATGTCTTCCTGGCGAACAGCTTGCTTATTAACTTGTAGTAGCCAGTCATGCTTACATTTTTGTTTTGTTTTTTTCCTGATGTTTTTTCTATGAAGATGTAGCTTCTGTCACTGTAGCTCTTCCAGGCTGGTCTACTTGTCCTTTCTAGTGGGAATGTCCTACCTCAGAAGGTTCTGGATGGGACTCAGGATTCCACCTAAGGTCCTATATTCTGTAAAGGCTTTGCAAGAGGCCTATTTCACTGGGCAAGTTCTAGAACCCCTTTTAGGTATTCCAATCAGTTATAAGCTGAAGATGGGCTTACAAATTTTCTGTAATCATGTTTCCCAACATTCCTTTCTATCCCACTCAAGTGTCTATTTTACAATAGTAGACAAGGGAAACCAATATTGATAAGACAGTCAGCATTTTAGTATTATTTACCCTCTTCAAGCTATACCTAGATCCCTGTTGTTCCAAGGTTGAACATGCATCACTATTTACCTCTGTCCCATTTAGCCCATGCAAACCTGTTTCAGTGTTCCCCTATCTATCTTGTTCTTTTCCCTCCTCCCCCTTCACCCGAATTGTATTACCCTCCCCAACACCCGAATTAAACCTCCCACCCCCCACCCCACTGTTGTGGTTACCTTATTAACTCTTCCCTCCATGTAAGACCGTCTATTTTGTCCTGGTAATCTACCTGCCCTTCTCACCACCTGGATCTCTGTTCCTCTATGTTTACCTTCTTTCACATTGTAATTGTTTTGATCATAGACTGACCTCCCACATCCTCTGTTCTTATAATTTTATTCTGTTCTTGACTCTTCCATTTGTTGATTGAGTTCAGGGTGATGCTGCCACATACTTCATTCTCTGGTTGTTGTCTGTTCTTGCTGGTTCTCAGTCCACAGAACTTCCTTTAGGATGTTTTTCATAGCAGGGTTGGCTTTGGCAAAATTTCTTAGCTTGTTTATCCTTTTTTGATTATACCATCATATTTGATTGACATCTTTGCTGGGTAGAGTATGCTTTGTTGGCAGTTTTTTTCTTTCAGGGTTTTATATATTTCTCCCCATTGCCTTCTTGTTTGCATGGTTTCTGTTGAGAGATTTGAGCTTAATCTGATTTGCTTGCCTTTGTATGTTACACTTCTCTTTTCCCTAACTGCTTTCAGGATTCTCTCCTTATCTTTGAATTTGGAGAGCTTGATTATTATATGTCTTGGTGATTGTCTTTTAGGGTCTGTCTTTCCTGGGGTTCGTTGAGCGTGAATGCTTATCCTTTTGCTTTTCAGGATGTTAGGAAAATTTTCTTCCAGAAAGCTCTTCAACTATCTACTCTTTGGACTTGTGTGATTCTTCCTGTTCTGGAATGCCAATAATTCTTGATAATTCCTCATGTTGTCCAACATGAATCTTAGGCCTTCTTCATATTTTTTGTGTTTGCTCTTCTATCTTAGTAGTGTTGAGAGATTTATCTTCTAGCTCACTTGTTCTGGCTTCTATTTCTTCAATTCTACTCATTTGCCCTTTCAGTGTATTATCCATTTCTGAGATTCTGTTATTAATCGTTTGGACCTCTTTCTGTAGGTTTTGAATAGTTTCCAATGCTGTATCTATCTTATTTGATTGTTCCTGTAGTGCTTTACTGACCTCGTCCTTATTTTTCTCAACTCCATTGTATAGTATTTTGATACATTTTATAATCATTTTTTCTGAATTCTTTGTCAGGCATTTCCAAAGCCTGTCCATCTTCCAGTATGGAGTGTAGGTCTACTTCCAGCTCATTTGCCTCAGTCACTTTATCTTGTTTCTGGACATGTGCTGATATGGTCATCTGCTTCTGGTTTTTTTTTTTTTTTTGCATATTCAGGAGTTATCTGTGGCCTTAATACTTAGATGGGTGTGTATTTTGGTATTTTTTTATGCTTTCTGATTGCCTCCAGGTAGATGTGATCAGAAGATGGGCTTCCCTTTTCACTCTTCTTCCTGAGAAATTTCAAGATGCCACTGTTGGTTGTTGTAATGTAACTCAGGATTTAATTTTCAGCCTATTTCCTTTTTAGTCTGCCTGTATCCTACTCCACAATCCCGGTTCAGGCATTTTTCCTAGTTATAAATAGTTCAGGGCCAGCTGTGGCCATTTGGTTTTAAGTGGAAACTGTCACTTTAAATTTTGAGGAGATCTGTGCGCATGTATAGTAGAACCTTCTGGAGGTGGGGGTGGGATGTCCACTCGCTCAGGCACCCTCTCTAGACACCAGAATGGAGGTGTGCAGACAGTGAGAGACCAATGAACAGATACCAGAAAAAAAAAAAAAAAGAATGTCCACACCTTTATCTCTGAGGTTTTGTCAGGTGTCTGTGTCTGCTCTGATCCTTCTCTCACTTGGTCTCACCCAAGACGGTGGCTCCAGGCGCAGCAGAACGTCTTGAATTAGAAAGCAATGGATTTCTGCTTCTGCTACACATTCCCCTAGTTGTAAGCCTTCCAACTTTCTAAATATTCCTTATAAGTGGTTCAGAGTTCTGGCACCATCCCCTGAGCCTGCTTGGTCTGGTTGTTGCTGACAGAGGTCCTCACTGTACTTCTACCTGATCTGCCATCTTGTTTGCTCTCTCCAGAGCTCCGTTTTATACACACACACACACACACACACACACACATTCTAATTATAGAAACCAGATTTCTGCATATTGGATACTGTAAAAATTACAGATTAGCCTAAGTAAAAAACTATAGTACTTACACCACCTAAAGCCAAACCTCTTATGGTGAGTTTATTCTGACTCACAGCAACCCTATAGGACAGAACAGAACTAGCCAATAGGGTTTCCTTGACTCTACCTCTTTACAGAAACAGACTGCAACATGTTTCTCCTGTAGAGCAATGGATGAATTTGAACTAGTGGTCTTTCAGTGAGTGCTGAAGTACCAAGGCTCCTCAGCAACTACATAGCATACACAAATACTATGAAATACTGCATGAGAAAAGCTTCCTGAAAAGAAGTCCGATGCAAGCAGTGAAGCAAGGGGAGGGAAGGGCATTTCTAGTGATGGCTATAGCAGAGGTACCTCCCGAAAGTTAAGACATTACAAGCCAGTGGCCTTTATATGAACATGCAGTACTCATTAAAAAACAAAACAAGAAACAAACAAACAAAAAAAACCCCACTGTGATTGACAATATACAAAGCAAAGTATACATCAACTGTTTCTTCATGTGCAGGTCCGTAACTCTGACTACATTCTTGGATTTGTGCAATTCTCCCCTTCCTTTTCTGAGGTGTTCCTCCCCCACAACTCCCTACACTTCTCATATCAGCTTCTGAGTTGCTGCTGTCCATTGGATCCAATATAGATATGTCTTAAAAGAGCATAATGCTGAAGGCAGGCATTTTTTAACTAGTTGATTCCTACTTATAACGACCCTGTATAGGGTTTCCAAGGAGAATCTGGTGAGTTTGAAGCATAGACTTTGCGGTTCAAAGTGACCTTGTTGTCCAGTGTTTATCCTACAATGCCACGCAGGACTGCACATAGTTACTAGTGAGTCAAAGTACAAATATTGTTTGGTTTTAAGAAGACTTAAGGAGATATTTTTTGGTTTAAGTTTTGAAGATTATCTCAGGGCAGTTGTTACGGGGGTTCATTCACCTTTGTGGCTCCAGAAAGTCTAGAGTCTGTGAGAATTTGAAATTCCGATCTACATTCTCCCCCCACCCCCAAGGGATCTTCTATAGAATCTTTGATCAAATGTTCAGTAATGATAGCCAGGCAACAACCAGTTCTTCTGGTCTTAGGGCTGAAGAGGCAGTTGTTCATGGAGGCAATTAGCCACACATTCCATATCCTCCTCCTAATTCCTGACCCCTCCTTCCTCTGTTGCTTCAGGTGAATAGAGACCAACTGTTTTGCCTTGGATGGCCACTCCCTTGTAAGCGTTAAAGACCCCAGGCACTAGGCAATGAACTAGGAGGCAGAACAGCAGCACTGAACATATTATTAGGCCAATTAAGTAGGATAGCCCATAAAACTATGACCCTAAAACTCCAAAACAGGGAATCAAATTCTGTGAGGTTTTTAATTGTACTTAAGTAGTCTAACAGATTATTCTTTTTCTGTTGTTACTGTTGTATCACATAACATTTGTCAATTCAACTTCTTGCAGCTGTACAACTATGGACAGCAACTACAACTGGCTGTACAATCCTACGCTTAATATGATTTTCAGATCACTGTTAACTTCCTGCCTTCTGCTCCTGGTAACCACTAAGAAACTCTTCTGGTCTCCATACATTTGCGTTTTCTTATCTTTTTGTATAAGTGAGGTCATACAATATTTGTTGTTCTACAATTGACTTATTTTAATCAACACAATGTATTCCAGTGCCATCCATACCTTAGCATGTATAAAGACGTAATTTCTCCTACATGCTGAGTAGTATTCCATTGTATGCATGTGCCATATTTTGTCCACCATCTCGTCTATCAGTTTGTTGTATGTGGTGTCTTGCATGCTGTTGTGACTATGGAATCGATGCCATGGGTATTTTAAATACCAGCAGGGTCACCTACGGTTTAACCTTCAGTTAAACTTCCAGATGAAGTTCAAGGAAAAAGGAGAGATGGACAACTTCTGAATATTTAGTCACTGAAGACCTTATGAATAGCAGTCAGCACCAGATTACTGAATATTGAAACTTGATGAAGAGTACCAGAATGTTGTTATATACAGTGTCAGAATATGAGACCCTCAGGTTGGAAGGCACTCAAAATACCACTGGGGAAGAACTGCTTCCTCAAAGTAGAGTTGACTGTGATAACACATGAATGGAGAAAGGGCTTCAGGGCCTTGATTTGCTGATGGAGCACAACTCAAAATAAAAAGAAACTGTTGTAAACATCCATTAATAATCAGAAAATGGAATGTATGAAGTATGAATCTAGCAAAATTGGAAATGGTAAAAAAATGAAATGGAACACATATACATCAATATCCTAGGCATTAGTGAGCTGAAATGGACTGGTATTGGCCATTTTGAATCTGACAATCACATGGTTTACTATGCTGGGAATGACAAATTGAAGAAGAAGGGCATCGCATTCACCATCAAAAAGAACATATCAAGCTTTGTCTTGAAGTAGAACACTGTGATACGATAATATCCATGCACCTACAAGGAAGACCAGTTAATACTACTATTATTCAAATCTGTGCACCAACCATTAAAGCCAGTGATGATGAAATTGAAGAATTCTACCAACTTACTCAGTCTGAATTGATCAAACATGCAATCAGGAAACATTGGTAATTACTGGTGATTGGAATGTAAAGAGAAAAGATCAATAGTTGGAAAATATGGCCTTAGTGACAGAAAGATCACATGATAGAATTTCGCAAGACCAATGACTTATTCACTGCAAATACCTTTTTTAAACAACATAAAAGATTTTGACTAAACCCATGGACCTCACCAGATGGAATATACAGAAATCAAATTGACCACATTTGTGGAAAAAGACAGTGGAAAAGCTCCATATCATCAGCCAAAAGAAGGCCAGGGACAGATTGTGGAACAGACCATCAATTGCTCATATGCAAATTCAGGCTGAAGCTGAAAAAAACTAAAACAAATACACAAGAGCCAAAATATGACCTTAAACACATTCCACCTGAATTTACAGATCATCTCAAGAACAAACTTCATGTATTAGACACTAAAGATTGAAGATCAGAAGAGTTGTGGGATGACATCAAGATCATCGTACAGGAAGAAAGCAAAAGGTCATTAAGAACACAAGAAAGAAGGAAAAGACCAAAATGGCTGTCAGAAGAGACTCTGAAATTTGCTCTGTAGCATAGAGATGCTAAAGGAAATGGAAGAAATGAGGAGGTAAAAAAGCTGAACAGAAAGTTTCAAAGGTCAGCTCAAGAAGACAAAGTCAAATATTATAACAAAAAAGTGCAAAGACCTGTAGTTAGAAAACCAAAAGGGAAGAACTCACTTCACATTTCTCAAGCAGAGGGACCTGATGAAAACATTCAAGCTTCAACTTGCAATACTGAAAGATTCTATGGGAAAAATATTGAATGATGCAGAAAGCATCAAAAGAAGATGGAAGGGATACAGAGTCACTGTAACAAAAAGAAATAATAGATGTTCAACCATTTCAAGAGGTAGCATATGATCAAGAGCCAGTGATACTGAAGGAAGAAATCAAAGGTGCACTGATGGCATTGGCAAAGAACAAGGCACCAGAAATTGATGGAATACAAACTGAAATATTTCAACTAAGTGATGTGGCACTGGAGGCACTGATAGATATGCCAAGAAATTTAGAAGACAATTATTACCTGGCCAACTGACTGAAGATATCCATATTTGTGTCCATTACAAAGAGAGGTGATCCAATGGAATCCAGAAATCATCGGACAATAGCATTAATCGCATGAAAGTAAATCTTTCTAAAGATAATACAAAACAGCTGCCATCCAGAGGTTCAAGCCCAATTCAGAAGAGTACGTGGAATGTGGGTATCATTGCTGACATCAGATAGATCTTGGCTGAAAGCAGAGAATACCAGAAAGATGACATGACAAGCTATGGACAACATTGCATAGAATGAATATTCTGGAACACTTAATTGTGCTCATGAGGAACCCACACATAGACCAAGAAGCACTTGTTCAAACAGAACAAGGTAACACCAAATGGTTTAAAATTAGGAAAGGTGTATGAGTGCAAAAATTGGAAGCTAAGTGGGAGGATCAGTAGTTGGAAAGTCTGGCCTTGGTGACAAAAATGATGCTAGTGATAGAGCATTTTTCAAGACCACTGACTTACACATAGAAAATACCTTTTTAAACAACATAAAAGATGACTAAATACATGGACCTCACCAGATGGAATACACAGGAATCAAATGGACTACATCTGAGGGAAGAGACAATGGAGAAGTTCAATATCATTAGCCAAAACAAGGTCAGGGTAGATGGTAGAACAGACCATAAATTGCTTGTATGCAAGTACAAGCTAAAGTTGAAGAAAATTAAAACAAGTCCACAGGAGCCAAAATATGACTTTGAATATATGCCACCTGATTTTAGAAACGATTTCAAGAACAGGTTTGATGTATTAGACACTAATGACCGGAGACTAGAAGAGTTGTGGGATGACATCAAGAACATCATACAGGAAGAAAACAAAAGGAAATTGAAAAGACAGAAAGAAACAACAAAAATGGATGTTAGAAGAAACTGAAACTTGCTCTTTAGCAATGTTGTTGTTTTAAGGGCCGTTAAGTTAGTTATGACTCATAGAGACCCTGTATAGGGTCTCCAAGGAGTGGCTGGTGAATTTGAACCATCAACCTTGTCGTCCAAACTGACATTGCTGTCCAGTGATTTATCTCGCAGAAAGTATAGAAAGGCTAAAACAAATGGAAAAAATGAGTAAGTAAAAGAGTAGAACAAAAGATTTCAAAAAGCAGATCAAGAAGACAAAGTTAATGTTATAATGAAATATGCAAAAGCCTGGAATGAGAAAACCAAAAGAGAAGAACATGCTCAGTATTTCTCCAGTTGAAATTTCTAGAGAAAAAATCCAGGCCTCAGTTTGCAATATTGAAGTTCTCCAGGGGCAAAATACAGAATGATGCAGAAAGCATCAAAAGAAGATGGAAGGAATACGCAGTCACTAGATCAAAAGGAAAATGTCAATGTTCATCTATTTCAAGAGCTAGCACTTGATCAAGAACTGATGGTACTGAAGGAAAAAAATCCAAGCTGCACTGAAGGCATTGATGAAAAACAAGGCTCCCGTAATTCACAAACTGAAATCTTTCAACAAACTTATGTAGTACTGGAGGTGCTCACTCATCTATGCCAAGAAATTTGGAAGGCAGTTTCCTGGCCAACTGATTAGAAGAAATCCATAATTGTGCCCATTCCAGAGAAAGGTGACCCAACAGAATGTTCAAATCATTGAACAATATCATTATATCACATTTAAGTAAAATGTTGCTGATGATAATTTAAAAAACAATACATCGACAAGAAGCTGCAAGAGATTCAAGCTGGATTCAGAAGAGGATGTGGAATGGATGATATCACTGCTGATGTCAGATGGATCTTGCTTGGTTGAAAGTAGAAAATATCACAAAGATATTTACTTGTACTTTATTAGCTATGCAAAGATTTTTGACTGTGTGAATCATGGCAAACTATGGATAACATTACAAAGAATGGGTATTCCAGAATACTTAATTGTAGGATTATATGTAGACCAAGAAAGGATCTATATGTAGACAAAGAGACAGGTATTAGAACAGAAAAAGGGAATCCTGGTTTAAAATCAGGAAAGGTGTGCATCATGGTTGTATCACTTTCCCATACTTATTCAATCTGTATGCTGAGCAAATAATTCAAGATGGTGGGCTACAAGAAGAAGGATGTGGCATCAGGAGAGAGGAAAGACTCATTAACAACCTGTGATCAAAGACTTCTATATGAATTGCATCTCAGTGTACAGAAAACAAAAACCCTCACAAATGGACCAATAAATAACATCATGATAAATGGAAAAAAAAGATTGAAGTTACCAAAAACTTCATATTGTTTGGATCTACAATCAACACTAATGGAAGCAGCAGTCAAGAACTCAAAGGACATATTGTATTAGGCAAATCTGCTGCAGAAGACTTCATTAAAGTGTTAGAGAGCAAAGATATCAGTTTGAGAAGACTGAGGTGCACCTAACCCTAGCTATGGTATTTTCAATCACCTCATCTGCATGTGAAAGCTGGACAACAAATAGGAGGACTAGAGAAGAATCTAAAAGCTGGGTTCTATGAAGAAAAACGTGGCATCAGGATTGGAGGAAGACTCATTAACAACCTGCGATATGCAGATGATACAACCTTGATCGCTGAAAGTGAAGAGGACTTGAAACATTTACTTACGAAGATTAAAGAACACAGCCTTCGATATGGATTACATTTCAATGTCAAGAAAACAAAAATCCTCACCACTGGACCAATAAACAACATTCTTATCAATGGAGAAAAGATTGAAGTTGTCAAGGACTTCATTCTTCTTGGATCAACTATCAACACTCGCGGAAGTAGCAGTCAAGAGATCAGACGACGTATTTATTGCACTGGGCAAATCTGCTGCACAGGAACTTTTTAAAGTGTTGAAGAGCAGAGATGTCAGCTTGAGGACTAGGGTGCGCCTGACCCAGGCCATTGTGTTTTCAATAGCCTCATATGGATGCAAAAGCTGGACAGTGAATAAGGAGGATCGTAGAAGAATTGATGCCTTTGAGTTGTGGTGTTGGAGGAGAATACTGAGGGTGCCATGGACTGCCAAAAGAACCAATAGATCTGTTTTGGAAGAAGTGCAGCCAGAGTGCTCCTTGGAGGCCAGGATGGCTAAGCTTCGTCTCTCCTACTTTGGACATGTAGTCCAGAGGAAACAATCGTTGGAGAAGGATGTCATGCTGGGTAGGGTGGAGGGTCAGAGAAAAAGAGGAAGACCCCCAACGAGATGGATTGGCCAGGTGGCATCATTGATGGACTCAAGTGTGGCAGCGGTAGTGAGGTTAGCCCAGGATCGAACATTGTTTCGTTCTGCTGTGCATGGGGTCGCTATGAGTCGGTTCCGACTCGATGGCACCTGACAACAACAACAACAACAGAGAAGAATCTATGCATTTGAATTACTGTGCTGGAGAAGAATATTAAAAGCATCATGGACTGCCAGAAGAGCAAACAGATCTAACTTGGAAGAAGTAAAGCCAAAATGTTCCTTGGATGTGAGATGGCAAGACTTCACCTTTCAGACTCTGGACATGTTATTAAGAAGGACCATTCATAATTGGTAAAATGGGAGGGTTGGTGACAAAGAGAAAGACCCCTGGCCGTATGAACTGAAATAGGGGTAGCAGCAATGAGCTCAAATGTTACAACAATTGTGAGGATGATGCAGTATTTTGTTCTGTTGTGCAAGGGTCACTATTGAGTCAGAACTGACTCTAGGGCACCTAACAACAAATTCTAGTTCTATTTTTAACTTTCTGAGGCAACAGCATACTCCTTCCACCAGCAACTGATAAGGGTTCTACTTCCCCCCATAATCTCGTCAACAGTTGTTATTTTCTGTTTTTGCTCATCTTAGCCATCTTGTTGTTGTTGTTAAGTGCTGTCAAGTCAATTACTACTCATTACACTTTTCTTTTTAACATGTGTCTACCCTGTAGCCAGGAGCGTGGTGACTCTATACAATATGCACTGGACTGTGAACCACAAGGTTCATCAGTTGCTCTGCAGGAGAAAGATGAGGCTTTCTGCTCCAGTGAAGATTTAAAGCTTTGGAAACCCTATACAAGGTTATTATGAGTCAAAAATAACGCAAAGGCACTTAACAACAAAAAACTCTGCAGCCAGTGAGATCTCCTCCCCATCTACTCTTGATATTCCCTTCCCACCGACTCCCCAACTAACCGACAAAGAATGTCTCTTTTTGTATGAAACTTTTTTTTTTTTTTTTTCACAATAATGGTCTTATACAGTATTTGCCCTTTTGTGACTGACTTATTCACTCAGCATGATGACGTTCAGGTTCATTCATGTAATAAGTTGTTTCAAAGATTCATCGTTATTTTTTAATGTTGCTTAGTATTCCATTGAATGTGTGTACCAAAGTTGGTTTATCTATACTTCCATTGATGGGCATTTGGGTTGCTTTGATCATTTTCCTACTGTGAGCAGTGTTGAAATGAACATATAATCTAATTGTGTTGCGGCTCTTACTTTTCTAGGATATATGTCAAGCAGAGGGATTTTGGGGTCATATGGACTTCTGATGTGCTACTGTAAAATCGGCACTGGACTGTGAACCACAAGGTCGGCAGTTCAAACCCTCCAACTGCTCCTCTGAAACCCCAAACAGGCTCACTATGAGTCAGAACTGACTCGACGGCACTTAACTATCTTAACTATATCTATGATATTTTTATCCAACCTTTTGAGAAAGCGCCATACTGTTTTCCACAATGGTTGTACCATTTTACAGTCCCACCAGCAGTGTATGAAGGTTCCATACCATCCCTAGCATTTGTTATTGTCTGTTTTTTTGAACTTTGCTATTAATGCTGGGATAAGATGATAACTCATTGTGGTATTGATTTGCATCTCTGATGACTAATGATGTTGAGCATCTTTTCATGTGTCTGTGACCATTTGAATATCCTCTTTGGTACAGTGTCTATTCAAGACCTTTGCCCATCTCCCATGTAAACTATCACATAATTCCCAATAAATTATAAAAAAAAACCACAAAGACCTTTGTACATTTTATGATTGGTTAATATGCCTTTCTGTTAAGCTGTTGAAGTTTTATATATAGGAGTGTAAGTCAAGATGCATTGCTACAAAATAAAAGAACCCTTTATTAAACAGAAATATCAAGTTGTGAAGTTATTGTTCCATCTAGGCCCATACACTTCTGAAGGTTGTGTTCCCATCTCTGTGCTCCTCTATTTACACCACAACAAAATGGCAGCTTGGGCATCCTCAAGGGGCTCAAATGGTGTTCCTTTCAATGTTGAGTTGAGGAACAAAAATGAAGTGTAAAAAAGAAGATCAGGACTGTAGGATGCCTAGGGTATAGTTCCCCAAGGAAATTCTTGTAGGAAAGGCCTCACTACCCTTGAAGAATAAGCAGGTGCATTGTCTAGATGGAGAAACATCCCTGGATACAACTTTCCTGCCCTTTTTCTCATCAGTTTAGTTTTGAATTTTCTTAAAACGTCTCCTAATACACCCCCACAACTGTCCTGTGACCTTTGATAAAATCTATCAAGATTACCTCCTTGGGATCCCAAAAAACAGTCACCCTTAATTTTCTGAGCTGACCTCTTTGCCTTGAATTTAACTGGGTCAGCAGATCCCCTCAGAAACCATTGTTTTGATACAGTACTTTTAAAATATACCCTCATGTATTTTAAAATATGGAAGCATGAGTCCTCAATACTTCATTCTCTTTCAGTATCATCTTAGCTATTCTTGTCATTTCACATGAAGTTGAGGATTATATTTTTCATTTCTGTAAAGAAGGCTGTTGGAGTTTTTCTCAGGATTTAATTGAATCTATAGATCATTTTGGGTAGCACTGACATTTTATCAATATTAAGCCTTCCAACCTAAGAACATGAAACACGGTTCCATTTATTTAAATCTTTAAATTCTCAGCAGTATTTTATAATTTTCATAGTATAAATTATTCACTTCCATTTCAGATTTTTCATTGCTGATGTATAGATTTTTGTTTGTTGATCTTATGTCCTGAAACTTTGCTAAATTAGTTTGTTATCTCTAGAAACTTTCAGCATGGCGTGTTCTCTTTAAAGAAGTGATAGAAAGATTAATGGAGACCACTAGGAGTTAAAGGAATTGTGTGGCAGGAGGTACAAAGTGAATGTGAGATAAAGACTTTAATATCTGAA
Organism: Chrysochloris asiatica; assembly: GCF_000296735.1. Taxonomy (NCBI): domain Eukaryota; kingdom Metazoa; phylum Chordata; class Mammalia; order Afrosoricida; family Chrysochloridae; genus Chrysochloris; species Chrysochloris asiatica. Next base: position 2,896,230 of record NW_006408767.1, on the reverse strand, counting down.
TTTAATGGAAATGGTTGGATATGAAAGACCATAGAATCAGTGAGAACACTAACATGCCTTTATAATGAATGTAAAAATGAAGTGAGCAAGTCTGAGAGGTTTCAAAGAGATAAAAATAGGTTAAAGTTGGTATTTCAGTGGATTAGGAAATAACTAGCAAGAAAACGGAAAATTGATAGGATGGGCCTGTTTGAGGTAAGAAGAAAGGGGAAATGCTGGGAATCTGTTCAATTTCAGATACTGATTGGCTGTTCAAAGAAGTGCCTTTTGGTATCTAATTAGAGCAGAGGTGAGTATATAGCTGTGTAGGAAAGGGGAGGAGCGGGCGGGGGGTGGGCAGAGGGAGAGGAAAATGACAGATTCTAGACTCATCAGCTATTTTTCTCAAACTTCAGTCAGCTGCCATTTTTATATTGTTGATTTTGTATTTTGTTGTTTCCCCATATAGCCTGTACAAATATATTTAATTTCATTTTTTAAATCAAGTCTTATTTTGGGCAACAATTTCATGAAATTACGGGTTTTGGCACTCTAGATGTATTTTTTTCATGATTGAAAAAAATGCAGGTATTAAAAATATGTGTACTTCTACCACCTAACATTGTCTGGCATACCAGAGTGGCAGTCACACCACAGTTTGGGAAACCTGGTCTTATAGAACAAGAAGAGTGAACAGCGAGAGCCAGAATCATCAGGGCTGTGTTTACATGGAAAAAGGGAGGTGGCCGTTTCAGTAGGGAGGCAGTGCCCTCCTACTGAAGCAGAGAAGCCAAAATCATGGTAAGGATGAGAAATGAAAGTCTAAATCAGTGTTTTAAGACTACAAACTGTGACCCATTCACGGGCCATGAAAGCAATTTAATGGGTCAGGACTAGCTTATTTTAAAATAAAATGTACCAAAAATAGCAATTTGTATTGCAGACTGTTGAGGGTAGATATTGTTTCAAGAAATGTACTTAATTCTGTGTACATTTGTATGTGTATAATAGGTCAAGATTTCTTTCTTATTTTAGGTTATAGACATGGAGTAGATAATAAAGAGAGATGGTGTGTATACCTTCCAATGCCCTGTGGTTGAAGGACACTGTCGTTGTTGTTGTTAAGTGCTATTGAATAGTTTACAACCCATAGCAACCCTGTATAGGGTTTCCGAGGAGCAGCTGGTGAGCTTGAACTGACAACCTCAAGGATCAAACCAACTTTGCAGTCCAGCACGTTAACCAACAATGCGACACCAGCTGCTCCTTGGAAACCGTATACAGGGTCATTATGGGACGGAACCAACTCCATGGCACTTAACAACAACAACAACACTTTGTCTCCAGAGACAGGAAATTTGAGCATATTCAGCTCTGATCTGATATAAGGGGAGATTCTCTGGAGTATGGCCTGCAACCTTTTTTTAAAAAATCTTATAAGAGATATAAGGAAAGAGAAGCGACAGAGAGAGTAGGACCCCACCACCATGACAGAAGAGCTGGGAGTGGAGCATGTCTTTTGGACTCAGTTCCCTGTGTTGGGAGCCTCCTAAATCCAAGGGAAGATGGATACAAAGACACATGGAGATCTCTGAGGAATGCTGGGCCTACAGATACTGAAAGGAGACAGAGACCTTCTTCTTAAACTGTGAGCCAAAAGAGAGGAAGTGGTGCACTAAATTTGAACTCCTAAATTGTGAGAGAATAGGTTTCTGTGTGTTAAAACCATCCACGTGTAGCATTTCTGCAAACCTAAAGATTTGTGGATTACACCAGGTATCTAACTGTGGTATGTTGTTGTTGTTGTTAAGTGCCGTCAAGTCGGTTCCGACCCATAGCGACCCTGTACAGGGTTTCCTTATGGGAGTAGAAAGCCTTATCTTTCTCCCATGGAGTGGCTGGTAGTTTCGAACCGCTGACCTTAAGGTTTGCAGCCCCATTCGTAACCACTACGCTACCAGAACTGTGGTGTGTACTGACTGATACTTGGGTCTCAAAGGCTACTCAGCAGATTCCTGAAAGTCTCTGGAACCCGCTCAGGGAGTCTACAAGGCCAAAATGATTTTCATGAGACTACTAAGGCACTATTTACTTTTTCTGCCATCAGTACAAATGTCAAACACAGTGAAAAATGGGCACGTATCAAGATGGTGGCAAACTATGTTGGCCTTTCATTTAAAATTTGTCCTTGGTGATATAGTAAAAATTATTTTTATTTATTCTCAATGCTTTTTAATATTCTGTGATGAAACAAGGAGTACATGCAAAACACTTCTGTTCTATATTGAAATATGATGGTGTTCTAGAGGAAAAATATTTGTGTGAATAAGCTGGTTGTTTTTTATTATTATTATTATTTTATGAAAAACTGGAAAAGTATGGTTATTTAGACATGGGTGTTTGGCAGACAATTTTTTTCCCAAATGAATGAAGTTAGCTTGTCAAAAAGAAAAATAACTGATGGTATTTGTTAGTCATAAAATTCAAGTTTGCAAGCAAAAAATAGAATTTTGGAAAAGTTGTGTTTGCTGCAATGAACTTGACAACTTCCCAATACTTAAAGACTTTTCCAGTGACGTCCACAAAGTTTTTAGTAATGTGACTGTTTTATATTGCATAGTGAAATATGTTAACATTTGGGAGCTCTCAATATTTCAAAAGGACCAGTGCATGATGTTACAAAATTAAATATGGATTAAAGACTCATCCAAGTCCCAGAGAGACCCAGGGATGTTAATATACTGTTGTTGTTAGTTAGTTGAATCACAATGCTGACTCATGGCAGACCCATGTGTGCAGACTGGAATTGCTCCATTGAGTTTTCAAGGCTGTGACCTTTCAGAATCAGGCCTATCTTCCACAGTGTTTCTGGGCCTATCCCAAATACCAGTCTTCATTACACAGAGAAAGAAGGGTTCATTGATACAGTTTCAGATTCCACACTGCAGCTTACCTTTAAGAAATCACCACTGCCAAGGAGACTATCCATAATTATCTGAGAAGGCTATTTTTCTCTTCCAACTACCTATCTGTGTGAGGCTATCTTTTCTTCATGTACGTCAACCCAAACAACATATGTCAGCAGAGTGAATGCAGAAGCCGACATGAGACTCCCACCATTCTCTTAGCCTAGATATTAAAAAGATATTTACAATAGTGTAGAAGTATGCTAGTCTTGTATTTTTTTTTTTTTTGCAAATGGTTCCTTTTCATAAAAATGTTATTTATGATAATATGCAATGATTTTATTCATAATCTTATTAGAGAAATTAATATTTTTGTTTCTCAGTTTTAGTTTCCAGTAAGATAATTATCAATAGATTGTTGTTGTTGTTATGTGCTGTGGAGTCGGTTCCCCTTTTTATTTTATAGCACCCTATTTTTTTTTTTCAAAGGAGCTCTGGTAGTGTAGTGGTTACGAATAGGGCTGCAAACCTTAAGGTCAGCAGTTCGAAACTACCAGCCGCTCTGCGGAAGAAAGGTGAGGCTTTCTGCTCCCATAAAGATTTACAGGCTTGGAAACCCTGTACAGGGTCGCTATGGGTCGGAATCAACTCAATGTCACTTAACAACAATTCTTTTTTCAAGGATGCAGTATCTTTCACTTCCTTTATTGTGTGCCCAGAGCTCCCGTTTTCTACTTGCTTGTCTCTATCTTTCATAACAGAGGTTTCTCCTTGAGTGTCTAGTTTCCTTGACTACTGTATTGTATTTGATAGTGATGCCCCGAAGGGCTGGTTGGAGAGACATGCAGGCCTGAGTGGGGATTATGGACTGGCACACTGCATTGGGGTGCACCAAGCATGGCGAGCCACAGTTTCAATATCTGCAGGTCTGTTCTCTAAAGGAAAATCCTCCATTCTCTTACTTGGGTTGGTGGTTGGGTGGTCATGGGACAGCAGCCTGAATGCCAGAGTTATAGGAAGTTTGGGGGACGTCACTCATCTGTATATAGACTTTTGCTTAATCCTTCTTTTTAGAAACCATCTTCCTATGTGCAAAATTCTTCCAAAAGCGCGTATCTTCTTGTGAAGTTGAGGGTCAGGATTTCTATATATTCTCTATTAAACAAATTCAACCTTGCCTTCAGAGGTAACTGGTGCCTACAAGTTAATGTGTCTATACCTGTTTTAGTTGAAAGTGAGTTTTCTATGAGGATGATTAATTAAAAATAGAATCCATCATCAAAGGACTCCTTTATATGCAGAAATTAAGTCTTTATGGAGACAAAAGAAAGCTAATAAAAGGAAGTTGACAGGATAACAAAGCCATACGCATATGGCTGTGAATATAATTCAAAAGCTTCCTGAAGTTATGTGATATTTTCCTAAGGATTTTTGCCTACACCTATTTATTGCCTAGGTTTCAACCTTTTCATTTCCTAGGTTTCAAAATCTGTAGCTTAGTCTTATAACCTCCTCTGCTTAATAATTTCTCTAAAAAGAACATAACTTGAAAATTAAAGTTTTGATTAGTTTTGTTTCCCCTATGGTCATCTTTAAAATATTTACTGTTGAAGATCAAAGAGCACAACCTTCACTATGGATTGCATCTGAATGTAAAGAAAACAAAAATCCTCACCACTGGACCAATAAACAACATTCTGATCAATGGAGAAAAGACTGAAGTTGCCAAGGACTTCATTTCTTCTTGGATCAACTATCAACACTCATGGAAGCAGCAGTCAAGAAATTAAAGGACGTATTGCATTGGGCAAATCTGCTGCACAAGACCTTTTTAAAGTGTTGAAGTGCAAAGACGTCAGCTTTAGGACTAAGGTGCGCCTGACCCAAGCCATGGTATTTTCAATAACCTCATATGCATGTTAAAGTGAATGAGGAAGACAGTAGAAGAATTGATGCTTTTGAGTTATGGTGATGGAGGAGAATATTGAAAGTGCCATGGGCTGCCAAAAGAACCAACAGATCTGTGTTGGAAGAAGTGCAGCCAGAGTGCTCCTTGGAGGCCAGAATGGCCAAACTTTGTCTCTCATGCTTCGGACATATTGTCAGGAGGGACCAGTCACTGGAAAGGCTATTATGTTTGGTAGGGTGGAGGGTCAGAGAAAAAGAGGAAGACACCCAGCGAGATGGATTGGCAAAGTAGCAGCATCAAGGGGCTCAAGCATGGCAACAATAGTGAAGTTAGTCCAGAATGGGGTAGTATTTTGTTCTGCTGTGCATAGATAGGGTCGCTAGAAGTCAGTCCTGACTCAATGGCACCTGACAACAACAATGGTGATCTTAAACAGTGTTTGAAGTTCTTTTTTTCCCTTTTCTTCTTTAAAGAACAAGATTTTTTTTCATAAAAGAGCTTCATTATCCCTGGTAACTCAGGACTTCTTCTCCTTGACCCCTTCCCTAATCTGTATCAGATTGCTAGGGAAAGTTCTTTAATAAAGGGTGCAAGCACAGGGGTGACCAGCAGAACAGAGATGCTGTAAGAACTGGGAAGCCCAGTGAAAACTGTAGGTATGCAGCATTTTAATTTTTAAAAGCACAATTAGTGAACTGATGACAAATGAAAAGTTACCTGGAGCGTTAGGGACATTTGCTATACCTTATTTTTTCTCTCCCAAACTTTTACTCTACTCAATGAACAAATTGGGAAGTGCCAGAGAAATGTCCGAGAAGCTTAGGATGCTGTGTTGTGAAACTCACTCTCAAAAATGAAATTATTCCCAAATCTAACCTCAGAGTAGTTGTTTAAATTACAGTACTACTCAAGATATGAATGAACAGGTTTTATGTTTATTATTTTGGTGGTTTCCTGAGGGCATTCTTCAGAACAAAAATTACCTTATACTTTTAGAGGACCCAAAGTCAGATTCAAGAGTGCCCCTTTCTGGGCAGCCTCAGGGTCCATGACTGTACTTCCAGGCATGGTTGTAAGGAACACATGAGTGAATTATACATAAAGCACTTTTCACAATACCAGCACAGAAAATTACTGTCACATTCCCACTGAGCCTAAACTTGAAGACAGACAGTTTCAAATATATAGTCCAAATTTGGTAAGACTCTTTTCAATTATTTCTGTGTTAGCATGGTAACGAACAGATAAACCTACTTTACAGATTTGATTAACAGCAGTATATGGCCAATGACTTTTTAAACCCTGGGTTTTACTAGTGAATAAGGAGCTCTGGTAGCGTAGTGGTTACGAATTGAGCTGCGAACCTTAAGGTCAGCGGTTCGAAACTACCAGCTGCTCCGCAGGAGAAAGATAAGGCTTTCTACTCCCGTAAAGATTTACACCCTCGGAAACCCTATACAGGGTTGCTATGGGTCGGAACCGACTCGATGGCACATAACAACAACAACAAACGGTAATAACTGAGATCCAGTCTAATTCTTTTGAACTTGAAATGTGAATATTATATTTTGCTTTATTGTTGTGGGTACATTTAAGATAATATTTATAAGCACATCATTGTTTATTATGTTTTGTTGTTGTTGTTAAGTGCCGTTGAGTCGTTTCCGACCCATAGCGACCCTGTACAGGGTTTCCGAGGGTGTAAATCTTTACGGGAGTAGAAAGCCTCATCTTTCTCCCGCGGAGCGACTGGTAGTTTCGAACCGCTGACCTTAAGGTTCGCAGCCCGATTCGTAACCACTACGCTACCAGAGCTCCTTATTGTTTATTAAAGCCATAAGGAAATATAAACGTATTGGCTGTTGAGTCAGGAAACACTGAAAATAACTGAAAATTTTTTTAAGGAATGGAAATGCAAAATATGCTTCATGACCATGAGAAACATATAGTTTATTTCTCATGCAAGTACCTTAGTTCAACCAACCAAGTATTCGTTGTCAGGTTTCAGCAAGGCAGTTCTGACTCACAGCGCCCCTGTCCTGCCTTATCCGGTGTCATTCTCACAGTGGTTGCTGTGTTTGAACCCCTTGTTACTGCCAGTGTCAGTCTACCTCACTGAGGCTCTTCCTCTTTTTTGCTGACCCACTGCTTTATCAAGCATGATGTCCTTCTTCAGGGACTGTCTCAACTGATAACATGTCCAAAGTCCTTGAGATGAAGTCTGGTCACCTTCCCTTCTAAGGAGCATTCAGGCTGTACTTCTTCCAGCACAGACTTGCTTGTTCTTCTAGCAGTGTGTGTTGTACATTTAATAGTCTTCACCAGAACCGTAATTCAAAGGCATCAGCTCTTCAATCTTCCTTATTCGTTGTTCAACTTTTGCACACATATGAGAAAATTTTAAATATCATGACTTGGGTCAGGCACACCTTAGTCTTCAAAGTGACATCTTTCTTTTTAATACCAGTTTAAAAGGTCTTTTGCAGCAGAATTGCCCAATGTATTTCCTGACTGCTGTTTCCATGGGAAATGTTTGTGGATCTAAGCAAAACGAAATCCTTGACAACTTTCATATTTTCTCCACTTAAATGCTGTTGCTTATTTGTGCAGTTGTGAAGATTTTTATTTATGTTAAGGTGTAATGGTAGCGTAGTTGTTATGAATCGGGCTGTGAACCGCAAGGTCAGCAGTTCGAAACTACTGGCGGTTCCGTGGGAGAAAGATGAGGCGTTCTGCTCCCGTAAAGATTTACAGCCTTGAAAAACCCTGTGCAGGGTCGCTATGAGTCGGAACTGACTCCACGGCACTTAACAACAACAACAATTTATATTAAATGTTGTAGTCCTTGGTTTCCATCAGTAAGTTTAAGTCTTATATAGGGTTGCTTCAAGTCCTGTATAGGTGACCTTGTATAGGGTTTCTCAGGAGTGGCTGGTGAGTTTGAACCACCAGCCTTGCAGTTAAAACCAACCTGGTGGTCCAGTGCTTATCCTACAGCGCTCCCCCAGGACTCTGGTTACAGTGCTAATGAACTAAAATGAAATTTGACCTATTTCTATGCACTCAACTATTCAACAAAATATACTGCTAAGTACAACTTCATCTTCTCACATTTCATCTAGGTGGTGTATTTTAAAATTATTATCTTTAACTACAATTTTTAGATAGGCCTTCTTTTATTAATGGGACTCCCTGGGTGAAACATTTAAACACTTGTTCACTACTGGATAGTTAAGGGTTTTCAAGTCTGCTTAGAGGCACCTCAGAAGAAAGGTTTAGCGATCTACTTCCAAAAATATCAATCACTGAAAACTATGGAACACGGTTCTATACAACACACATAACACACACAGCTCGTAGGAGTCACAATCACTGGCCTGTTGTCCTGTTTTTTTTTTGGAGGGGGGTGTCTTCTGTTATTTGTACTTATTTTTACCCAGTCAATACAATCCCTTCTCTATTGCTTTTTCTTCGTTCGACTTCTCAGAAAAACAGAATACTAACCTTGTTTTGCTAAGTGCCATCGATGTTGGTTTCTACTCATAGCAACTCTGTACAGGGGTTCCAAGGAGGAGCTGGTAGGTTTGAACCACTGATCTTACACTGAGCAGTCCAATGCTTATCCTACAGTATCAGGTCAATCCACTAACTGCTGATGAAGCCACAAGTCTCTAGCAATACTGACGCCAAGAGCCCTTTATATTTGATTTTACCATCTTATAAAAAGGTAATGGACAACTAGTAATGACTCTAAGGCTTTTTTTCTCATATAATAAGATACCTTAATATTAAGAGTCTAGCATGATCACTGAGTAGACATGTGTAACACGCAGGTATAATCTGTAGAATATAAAAGTTTCCATTTATATCATTCAGAAAGAGGGCAGCCCATCTGTAGACAGAAGAAAAGATGACAGACTCCTGAGAACACTATGAAGACCATTTCAGTAATGATTTCAGCATGCAGTGCTATATCCAGCCTCTTGGGGGATGTATATACTAGGAACAGTTCTCAATGAATTAAGTATATATTTCCCATTAGCTGTGTTTGAACATAGCTATTCCACAAAAAGAAGGAAAAAATATATATACTGACAGTGCATTCTGACATTCTGGAAAAGAATGAACCATATTGATATTATATCCATCCTAATATCATTAAATAAGGAAGACCATAGAAGAATTGATGCTTTTGAGTTATGGTGTTGGAGGAGAATATTGAAAGTGCCATGGGCTGCCAAAAGAACCAACAGATCTGTGTTGGAAGAACTGTAGCCAGAGTGCTCCTTGAAGGCCAGGATGGCCAAACTTCGTCTCTCATGCTTTGGACATATTGTCAGGAGGGACCAGTTGCTGGAGAAGGATATCATGTCTGGTAAGGTGGAAGGTCAGAGAAAAAGAGGAAGACCCCCAGCAAGATGGATTGGCAAAATGGCAGCATCAGTGGGCTCAAGTGTGGCAACAATTGTGAGGTTGGTCCAGGACCGGGCAGTATTTCGTTCTGTTACGCAAAAGGTCGCTATGAGTCAGTACTGACTCGATGGCACCTAACGACAACAACAAAAATATCATTAAATATGGGTTGCTGTTGTTATGTGCCGTGGAATCGGTTCCTACTCAAAGCGACCCTGTACAGGGTTTCCAAGGTTGTAAATCTTTACGGGAGCAGAAAGGCTCATCTTTCTCCCGTAGAACAGCTGGTAGTTTCAAACTGCCGACCTTGAGGTTAGCAGCCCAATTCATAACCAATACGCTACCAGAACTCCTTAAATATGGGTTGTTGTTGTGGTTGTTATGTGCCATGGAGTCAGTTTCGACTCAAAACGACCCTGTAGAGGGTTTCCGAGGATATAAATTGGTCTTTGGAGACACCCAAAACCAGTCTAATTGCTAGACAGATCAGGCTCAGGAAGGAGGACAGATCTGAAGAAAGGAAAAATACTTTTCTTTTTAACTTCTCCTGCTCAAACGATTCCTCAAATTGGCAGCTAAGTTTGGGCAGGTAAACAAATGGCCTCCCAGATACTGGAATGTTCTATAGCACATACTCAGCTTCTTTAAAAAGTATGATTGCTCTTGAAACTGAACTGTTTTTTAAGCCACATTTCAATATGATCTCTCCCCAATAGCTTTTGGTATGTTATAAACACACCATTTAATGTTCAGTTTTCAAAGTAACATGTGTTGCTTACTGTATCAGGCCTACAGAGCCCTGCACTGAAGTGCTAACTGCAACGTGGGCAGTTCAAACCCACCAGCCACTCCACAGGAGAAAGATGCGGCTTTCTGCTCCTGTGAAGATTTACAGTCTAGGAAACCTTATACATGGTTATGAGGAGTCAGAACCAACTCGATGGCAGTGGGTTTGGGAGCCTGGTTTTTGGGATTTGGCCTGGTGCTGATGGTGGTGTGTGGTGGAGTTGGTTCTGACTCCTACGGATCTCCTGCACAGGGTTTCCAAGGCTGTAAATCTTTATGGGAGCAAAAAGCCTCATTTTTCTCCCATGGGACAGCTGGTAGTTTTGAACTCCTGACCCTGAGGTTAGCAGCCGACTCATAACCACTATGCTACCAGAGTAGTTTGCTTTATAGGAGTCCCTGAATAGCACAACAGTATGATGGTTAAGCGCTTGACTACTAGCTGAAAGATTGGTGCTTAGAACTCACCCAGAAGTGTGTCAGAGACAGGCCTCATGACCTGCTTCCAAAAGGTTACAACCTTGAGAGTTCTATGGAATAGTTCTACTCTGAACACCTAGAGTCGAGGCAAAATTCATTTGATGGAAACTGACAATAACAGCAAGTTTGTTTTATGCTTTGAACAGTTGCCATCATTATTAGGTGCTATAGAGTCAGGTTCTGACTCAGAGACCTTGTGCAGGGCTTCCTAGAGTGTAAATGTTTACAAGAGTAGAAAGCCTCCTTTTTCTCCTGTTGAACTATGTAAACTAATAGTTAATACTCTATGACTACACTATTTTATGAAAATGATACTTTTTAAAATGACGTTTTCCCAACAACCAAAACATGTACACTGAAGACAGGGGACTGATTATAATTTGAAATGAAAAGTTAAGTAGTCACACAGTACATCGCATAACTCTAGTCCTGGTGCGGTGCTGCAGGGTAACGCACTGAGTCGCAAGGTTAGTTTGAACCACAAAAATCAGCAGTTCAAACCCACCAGTCACTCCTCGGAAACCCTATCTATACAAGGTCACTATGGGTCGGAACTGACTCAACAGCACTTAACAACAACACCTCTTGATTGTAAATTGATATCTTTGTCTGTGTGCAAAGGTCGACAAAAATCGCTATACCACACTTGAGCTGTTTACTTCAAAATGTAGGATTGCAAGAAGGTTTTGTTCTCTTTGTGCTTTTACCCTTTCAAATCAGAGGAATATTATTTTTAAAAGAAATAAGTGAATACTCCAGATGTATCTAAGCGCAAAGAAAGTAAAAGGACTTCCGTAAATGGCTTGAAGCAGACTAAACCAAGATAATTGAATAGCTTTACTACTTAGTGAAGAAACTAAGCACTGGGCTTTTAATTTGCTTTCGACACAATGTGCAATGAGGAAAACTATGGCTGAGATACAGAAATCGTATCAGAATTTCCTCTGTGTGGTTCCTCAGAGAGCATTCCATTGTGCTACCTACTTAATGTCTATTTTTCTCCATAAACCACACGTCTTCTTCAGTTAGGTTCACAATGAACTGCTGTCATTCATATTCAGAACTCAGAATAACAATCCTTTAGAAAAGTTCTGCACTAAGCCTCAACAAGAAGAGGAAGCCGTGTTGTGGCCCACAGCCTTCTGAAACAGGCACGCTCAAGCATTGCTCGAGGACTTGGGCAGTCATTCATTAACAGGCCAATGGGCACTCCATTAGAGCGATGTCAGAGGAGGTCTGCAACAAACTTTTCCACCATTTCAACAGCTAATTTCTACTGACTCATTAAGAGAACACTATAAATACTACTGGGTGTTTGTGCCACCATGGTACCAGTGATATGTCACTAGCTCCTGTTAATGCTTTTCTAAAGGGTATAAGAGAACAACCCTGGTTCTGAGCTCAAGGAATTCCCATCTAAATGCAAATTGAGCCAAGCTAGCCTAGAATGCATGAGGAGGTACAATAATTTTCCCACCGTTTAATGATCAGCCTTCAAAAGACATTTTCATACAACTGTTTGTGAACTGCATGCATGTAGAGATATACCCCTAACTAGAAGTGAACTGTTTAATTCCTTGCACAGGCAGATGCATAGGTAGTAAATGTCTAGTCGACAGTCCTGATTTCTTTGATTTAATACATGGTAAATAAACTGGACAAAGAGAATCATTTTCCTGATCTTTGTTTTAGACTTCTAGACCTCAGGTTCCTATAATTTCTATAGGGTGTCCCAATGGAATCAAAGGAAACATGCTCAGCACAGAACTTCTCTTTCCTCCCAGATCTCCTTCCCTGCCCTGTAGCTTCTTATCTAAATCAGTGACACGTCTATCTGTCCTTGTGCAAGCTGGCCAGAAATTCATGTCACTTGGTTCTTCCTCTCACGTGCCGCATATCCCATTCCTCACCAAGTACAGTCTATTTTCTTTCAAACTTTCTTACACTTAATCCCTTCATCTAAGTCTTCATTCCTGCTGCCTTAATTCATTCCTTTGCCATCATTCACTGGATTATTGCGATGCTAAATTCTTGACTGGTCTTCTTGCTCACACCTTTCCCCATGAACTCCAACCTTGGGTCTGTTCCTGGAGCAAACTTTCTATGAAATTCAAGTCTGACCAACTTGCTGCTCTGTACCTGACTGCCAGCAGAGATGAAGAAAGTCACTGGCATGTCAGCAGGTCTGTAATAACATGATCATGATTACAACATGTCTCATTTTAATTTAACATTAAAGGCATTCACACTTGCTATTCTTCCAATTATTTCCCTCAGCAGCAAGTTGCTGTTTGAATACAAGTGCTCCAGCCATGCTCTTGTGAGGCAATGTTCTAGCATGTTCCAGGAAGCTTGTGCTCTTTATTTGGTACAGTTTAAAATTAAATGCTTCTGAGCTATGTAACTGAATTCAACTTATTGTTCGCAGACACCCATTGTTGTTGTTTTTAAGTGCCATCGAGTCAATCCCGACCCACAGCAACTCTGTGTAGGGTTTCCGAAGAGCAGCTGGTGAGCTTGAACCACCAACCTTGCAGTTCAAACGGCTTTACAGTCTCGCACCTTAACCCACAGTGCCACACCAGGACTCCGCAGACACTCATTAATAGTACGTATATTTACTGTCCTAAAAAGACATTTTCTACACCAATGAAGAAGAGTTCATAGTATGCCTCTGTTCTATGGCACATTGGAGAGCATGCTGACCTCCGGCATCAAGACAAAACTTCTAAGCATGACACTGAAGCCTTCTGAGATCAGGTCAACCAGGCTAGTCCCTCTGTGAGACCAAACAGCTTGTTGAAGATGTGGCCTGTTTGGTCACATGCTGCCTCACAGGCGAACTCTGGCTCTCCATCAAGGTACAGTCCTGCCCTCATCTGAACTATGCCTTATCTGAGCCGACTCCACTCCACACAGAGCCAACCCTCCTACCCCGAGGCTAAGTGCCCTCTGCACTCAGTCCGCATTGCTCACTGTGTTGAACTTATCTTTCTGTAGACCCTTGATAATGGAATCTGTGGTTGCTGCAACCAAAACTGGAGAAAATGGGCTCTGTTCCCATCTCACCATAGTATTGTGATTGTTAAGTGCCGTCGAGTTGGTTCCGACCCATAAAGACCCTGTATTGGGTTTCCGAGGAGCAGCTGGTGAGCTTGAACTGCTGACCTTGCAGTTCAAATGGCTTTGCAGTCTGGCCCATTAACCCACAGTGCCACACCAGGACCCCCACCATAGTATGGAGGTGGGTAACTTTTGTTGCTGTTGTTCCTGGGCCACGTAAGTCATGAGCAATTTAGGGTTTTTGTTTTTAATTTTTGTTGTTGTTCATGGTCCACTTCAATCATGAGCAATTGTATTCATCTTTTTGTTGCTTTGTTTTTTATTTTAATATAAACATTCCACCAATCTGCTTTTAGGAAGTGAGGTGGCTGTGTAGGATAGCACTGATTGCTAACTACAAGGTTGGTGGTTTGAGCCTGCCAGCTGCTCCGAGGGAGAAAGATGAGGCTTTCTGCTCCAACAAAGCTTTACAGCCTTGGAAACCCTATACAGGCTCACTATGAGTTGGAATTGGCTCTACAGCACTTAACAACATGAAGCAACAAATCTGCTTTTAATATATTCAGAAGAAGAAACAGAAAGTTACATGATAAAGGAAAAGGAAACATATGCAAGTTTAATATTTGCTAAAATCCACAAAAGCAAAATCTCATTCATTTATTCATAAAAAAAGTTCAACCCCTCTAGGAGTGAAAATGCGGGGAGGTAAAAACTGCTGACCTACGATGGTGACCACAACTTTTCAAAAAATGCTGGCAACCGTTGTGAAAGTACAAGATTATAATCACAGGACTAGAGAGAATGCCCTTCCCATAAGCCGCCCTAGGGCAAGGCTTAACTCACCACCGAAATGCTGAACAACCCTTATCTAAGTTTCTCCTCAAAGCTTTCCTTGCAGGGCCCCTTCCTGGAATTTTGGTGTTTCTCCTTAAAAGTTCACTGTCATTAGTGCTATGGAAGCAGACCTTTCTTTCTGTTGAAAGATGAACTTGAGGAGACAAAGATATACACTTCATATTGTACTTCGGGACACTATGCCAACATTTCTCAAGAAGGCTTTTATAGTTTTCTTCCCTGATCCTTCTCCTTTAAAAGGAATTAACCGAAAATGTGAAAGATATATCCATCATTTAAAGTTAAACTGTTTTGAAAAAAAAATGAAGGGAGGGAAAACAAAGTATCACATCAGAGCAGGTGAGCTAAGGATTGCTTTCTACCATCCTGGATACATTGTTAGCCCTTAGAATTGTAACTTTTTAAACCAAATGTGTTTACGCTTTAATCTGCCAACACTTGTTTCATATTAATATCAAGATTCCCTGGCACCCAGCATTCAAGCTCTGATACAATGTAACCCTAATATTCTGAGGTTGTTGAATTTTAATGCTCTCCTCTGACCAACTGATGTTGTTAAGTGCCGTCAAGTCAGTATTGACTCACAGCGACCCTGTAGGGTTTCTGAGGAGAGGCTGGTGGGTTTGGACCGCCGACTTTGCAGTTTAAACTCTGTGGTCAAGTGATTATCCTACAGTGCCACACTGGGACCCCCGACCAACCAACAGAAAATGTTAAAATTCAGACAGGAAAACTTCAAAAAGTTTGTGGGAAAATTCCATTATCTTTGAATACAATTTTCCCATTATGTTTTTCAAGCCCCCGACATATTAGCTTTTCCAGGTGGGTAAATAGTTTTCTTCCTTCATCAAGTCATTGTTGTTGTAGTTGTGTGCCCAGCAAGTTGACTCCAACTCCTAGTGGTGGCCTGAGTGACAGAACAGAGCTGCCCCACAGGGGTTCCATGGCGGTGGTCTTTATGAAAGCAGATCACCAGGCTTTTTGTTGTTCGTTGGGCCACGGGCTTTCTCTCACAGACCCTTTCATTTAGTAAGCAGCTGAGTACTTAGCTGCTGTGGCACCAGGCTCCTTTTGTTGTTGTTGTTGTTATGTGCTGTGGAGTCGATTCCGACTCATAGCGACCCTGTGCAGGGTTTCCGAGGCTATAAATCTTTACGGGAGCAGAAAGCTTCGTCTTTCTCCGGCGGAACGGCTGGTAGTTTCGAACAGCTGACCTTGCAGTTCGCAGCCCGATTCCTAACCACTGTGCTACCAGAGCTCCTTAGGCTCCTTTTAGTTCTTGTTTAATTCACTGCCTAAATAAAACTGATCGGCTCCTTTATTTCCTGAGATTTTTGGTAACTAAGATACCATGATTTTTTGTTTTTTTTCTGTCCATCCAGTGAGTAAAGCATGATTGTTTGTGCAATGACGCACCCTAGGAATTCCTGAAACAAGTGCCCGTTCCTTACCACTAACGTGTTGGCAGCACTATCACGTCAAGACGGCGGCTAACAAAACTCCAGGAACTAAGAAGCATTATTCACCCTTGAGTATTTTCTTTTTCTTGGATTCTAAATTGATACATACACTCAGGGTTATATATACTGCTCAAAATCTCTCTCTCTCTCTTTTTTTTTTAAATTAAAAATATGTTTCTACTGCTATTGAGGGAAGAGGTTTTGTGAATTAAACAATGCCAAACCTTGAGATAAAGAGAGTCAACATCCTTTTCTTGAAGCTTGTTACCCTGGGAAGAATGAACAAGGATTCCAAAGCTACTACTCAGGCCAGACACATCCTCCATTTGCGACTTGCCTTTTTACTGCTCATCAAGTTAGGATTCCAGAAGAGCTGGAATGCCAATTATGATACCTTTCCTGACAGTTATATTTTCTGCCTGTCTCTTCAACACTCCAGAAGACACTTCTCTAACCTCTATGATACTATTCGTATTACAAATCAGTCCTCTCTGTAGTCCCTACTCCTTGATCCAGTGTGATTGAATCCTACCAAAACTATTTTTGAAATATCTGCTCTGCTGTGAGTAATGAACCATGAAACTGTTAGTCTGCCATTGCTGGGCAGATAGTTTTGACTTCAGAACATTATTAAGTTGTAATTGGTCATTTTAAAATGGCAAACAAGATATAAAAAACAAACTTTTTGTTGTTGTTATAACTGCTCTTTGTTGTTGTTAAGTGCCGTTGAGTTGGTTCTGATCCATAGTGACCCTGTACAGGGTTTCCAAGGAGTGACTGGTGAGCTTGACCTGCTGACCTTGAGGTTCAAACCAACTTTGCTGTCCAGTGCATTAACCCATAGCACCACGCCAGGATACCTTGTTATTGTTGTTGTTATGTGCCATGGAGTCAGTTTTGACTCATAGCGACCCTGTACAGGGTGTCCAAGGCTATAAATCTTGACGGGAGCGGAAAGCCTCACCTTTCTCCCACAGAACAGCTGGTAGTTTCAAACTACTGACCATGAGATTAGCAGCCCAATTCGTAACCACTATGCTACCAGGATACCTTAGTGATCTGAAATAGCTATAAATTTTAAACGTGAAGAAGCTGGACAATGAAATAGGAAGACCAAAGAAGAACTGATGCATATGAATTATGTTGTTGGCAAACAATACTGAATATACCATGGAATACCAGAACACTGGACAAATCTTTCTCAGAAGTGTAGCCAGAATATGTTCCTTCAAAGTGAGGCTGGAGAGACTGTCTTGCTTAATTTGGACATGTTATCAAGAAGCACCAGTGCCTGGAGAAGGACAGATATGCTTGGTAAAGAAGAGGGGAAATGAAAAAGAGGAAGACCCTCCTTCGTGAGACGGACTGACTCAGTGGCTGTAAAGGTGGACTCAAACGTACCTACTATTGTGAGGATGGCAGAAACCAAGGCAACATTTCATTGTGCTTCACAGAGAATTGCTGAATCAGAACTGACTTGACGACATCTAACAGCAAAGCACTTTTTCTCTAGGTGTATATTTTAAAAGTATTCCAGTTAACCTTAAAAGGCTGGGTAGATTTTCCTTTCTAACATAATATTATTAGGAAAACAGAAGGTCTTAAAGACTAACTCATTGTCAAGACAGTCAGTTTTTAAAACTAACCCAAAGCTCTAGATTATTACATACTGCTTGATTCGCTAATCCCCTGTATATCTACAATGAAACAGGAGTCCTGGAGTGGCACTGTAGGATAAGCACTATACACCTAACTGTAAGGTTGGCAGTTCAAATCCATCAGCTGCTCTATTCAAAGTCGCTATGAGTCAGAACTGATTCCATGGCACTTAACAACACACAACAACATAATGATACAAGTATTAGTTTTCTATTGGCAGGTGGTCAATCACTCCAGAACTCATGTGGCACTGTAAGAGAAGTACCAGACTGCTAACCACAAGGTTGGTAGTTCAAACTCGACCAGGCTCCTTGGAAACCCTATACATGGTCACTATAAGTTGGAATTGACTCGATAGCACTTTACCACCACCAACAACAACAATGGTTTCTGAGGGTTGGGAATCGGTAAGAAGTCCAGCTGGGTGGGTCTTGTTAGTCCAGCTCCTGAGGTCTTTCGGGATGGAGCCGAGTAACTAGAGCTGGAAGATCCACTTCCACGGAGGCTGGCTTTCCTGGCATAGCTAAGTGGTACTGGTGTTCTCTACCTGGGCCCCAACCAACCACCACACCACCTTTTCCTTCTGTTTAGTTACAAATTAAATATATCATGTTGTTGATGTGGGTAAGTGCCAAAGAGCCGGTTCTGAGTCATAGCCACCCTGTATAGCGTTTCTGAGGAGCAGCTGGTGGGTTTGAACCATCAACCGTGTGGTTAATAGTCCAGTGCTGATCCACCAGGAGCCCAAATATTGCAGAAGGAGAAACATAGTATTTCCTATTTTCATGCATCAAGATTTTGGTATCATAAAACTCAAAAATAAAGTGCATGGACTGGAGATTGGGAGGCATGTCCATCTCCTTTCAGGGATGAAGAATTTTTCCCCCCAACTAGTGTCCTCCACTCTTGGCTAGGAAATGTCCTTAACTGAAGCGTATTGCCTTCTCCCTTATCCAACACCTGGCTAATGTGAGGGTAAAAGACCTGCTCCATGACCCCCAACTTGGGACAACTGTGTTGGACCATCACAGCATTAGTGCTCCCCCAGTCGGCTGGGGCCCTGGTTGAGTCTGTATCCCACCGAAATTCTCCCTTTGCTCAGCCCAACTTCCTTTCCTTCCTCCTCCTGGTGCTGATCCTGGGAGCACATCCTGCTCACTAGTTTGTCTTAGAGTCTGTTTCTAATGGGGCCCAGACTGCATCAGTCTACATGACATGAAGATTGTTCTTAGAAAAGCTATTCATCTAATTAGACTCCTTAAACAGAGATCAATGGACCAGTAGTCTCTAGGAGCTCATGTAAGTAACTTGCAAGCCCATTTGTTGAAATCAAGTGACATTTTATGAGGTAGACTGCAAATAGCAAAACTGCCCCAATCTTCTACTCTTCCTGTCTCCATGCCCTCTGCAATGGGACGCTGTCACTTCTGTCCCATTCTGTTGACTAGCCAAGACTCAATGGAAAGGGAAGTGATCTTCCCTCTTGATGGCAGAAGCTACGGTGTGCTGTTTTGAGCCTAGGCCTCAAGAGGCCTTGTACAGTTTCACTTCTCTTGGAGCCCTGTCATTGTCATGGGAACAAGTCAGGGTGAACCTACTGGAAGTGGGAGACCATGCAGAGCAGAGATAAGCCATTCCAGCTAAGGCCATCCGTCAGTCCCCAACTAATTGGTAGGTGACTACAGAGGGATGAGTAAGCACAGCCAAGACCAGAAGAATATCCAGCTAAGACCAAAAGTCGCTGACACACAGAACTGAGAGCTAAATTAATGGTTGTTGTTTCAAGCCAGTACCTTTTGGGAAGTTTGTTACGATATAGTACTCTACACCTCTTGGATCAGTTCACCAGCTGAGGTGAGAGAATGGGTATTCCATATTGTGGGAGATGCCCTGGGTGCCCCCTGACTGGCTATGGTATGCCAAAACGCTGCCAGCTGCTGCTAATAGTTCACATATGCAACTCTCTTAGGAGAATTGCCCTTGGGTGACAGGAACCACCTCAGCTCATAGCAACTCCCTCATTCTTGGGTGTTCTGTAACTAAGGACTGCCTGGTATGAGGGTACAAAGGTGTCTTTGCCTCCAGGAGGGGCAAATGCCCTTGCAACTTACACTCCAGATAGTCCCCTCTTCTGCCCTACCTCCCCATCATCAGACTGAGGCAAGATGTCATCTGAAACCTCATCTTTGCTTAACTGCCTCCCTTTGCAGGTCTCTTCTGAAGGTTGGTGAGCTTAAGCCTCCAACCTGGGGCTCACAGTCCATTGCTTATCATACAGAATACATTCCCCCAAAATGTGTATCAACTTAGCTGGGCCAGAGTTCTCAATATTCTGTTATTATCCTCCATTTTTTAAATCTGATATAATTATCCTGTAATGCTGTTTTAAAGTGCCATCAAGTTGGTTCTGACTCCTAGTGACTCTGTATAAAGTTTCTGAGGAGTGGTTGCTGAGTTTGAACCACTGACCTTGCAATTCAAATTGACCTTGTGGTAGAGGTTTATCCTACAGAGCTCCTGCTTGTTGTAAATTCCAGCCTCTATGATGTTAATGAAGGAGCCTGGGTTTGTAGCAGATTATGAGCTGGACTGCTGCTAACAGCAAGGTCAGTAGTTTGATTCTACTAGTCACTCTGTGGGCAAAAGATGAAACTTTCTGATCTTGTAAAGATTTACAGCCTCTGAAACACTGTTTCCAACTTTGAGTTGGAACTGACTCATAGCATACAGCCACCACCACCACTGCCATCATCTACAGGATTAGCTTGTATCTTGAATCAATCTTTTTTGAGATCTAAAACGGATTAAACAATTGAACACAGATTAATTATGTAGATGATACAACCTTGCTTGCTGAAAGTGAAGAGGACTTAAAATATTTACTGATGAAGATCAAAGAACACAGCCTTCTGTATGGATTGTATCCCAATGTAAAGAAAACAAAAATCCTCACCAATGGACCAATAAACAACATTCTGATCAAAGGAGAAAAGATAGAAGTTGTCAAGGACTTCATTCTTCTTGGATCAACTATCAACACTCATGGAAGCAGCAGTCAAGAAATCAAAGGACGTATTGCATTAGGCAAATCTGCTGCACAAGGCCTTTTTAAAGTGTTGAAGAGCAAAGATGTCAACTTGAGGACTAAGGTGCGCCTGACCCAAGCCATGGTATTTTCAATACCCTCATGTGCATGCGAAAGCTGGACAGTGAATAAGGAAGACCGTAGAAGAATTGATGACTCTGAATTATGGTGTTGGAGGTGAATATTGAAAGTGCCATGGGCTGCCAAAAAACCAACAGATTTGTGTTGGAAGAAGTGCAGCCTGAGTGCTCCTTGGAGGCCAGGATGGCCAAACTTGGGACATATTGTCAGGAGGGACAAGTGGCTGGAGAAGGATATCATGTTTGGTAAGGTGGAGGGTCAGAGAAAAAGACGAAGACCCCCAGCCAGATGGATTGGCAAAGTGGCAGCATCAGTGAGCTCTAGCATGGCAACGATAGTGAGGTTGGCCCAGGATCGGGCAGTGTTTCGTTCTGTTGTGCATAAGGTTGCTATGGGTCGGTACCGACTTGATGGCAGTTAACAACAACTACCATCTGGTGTGGTGCTATAGGATAAGCACTGGACTGCTGACTGCAAAGCTGGTGGTTCAAAACCCCAGCTGCTCTTTGGAAACCCTATACAGGATGGCTATGAGTCAGAACCAATTCGACAACACTTAACAACACTACCACCAAGAAAGAAGACCTGGGAGTGGAGTATGTTCTATGAACCTACTATCCCTGCGCAGGGAAGCTCCTCAACTTAGGGGAAGACTGATGCCAAGACACGTGGAACTCTCCAAAGGAGCCCAAGCTAGTCTATGTTGAAAAGACACAAGGACCTCCCCCCCCAGATCTAACAAAGAAAAAAAGTCTTTCCCTAGAACTGGTGCCTTGAATTCAGACTTCCAACCTTCTAAACTGGAAGATAATAATTTTCTGTGGTCTAGTGCTTATCCTACAGCACTAAATAACTAAGACATAGGTATATATTTTTCTATTACTGACTGTTACATTTCAGGATAGATCTTAAAATGTTCTTTTTGGCGTCCTTCCTCTTTAATTTATCATTCTCAGCAAGTTGTTGTTAGGTGCCCTCGAGTTGGTACTGACTCACTCACACTGCCTAGTCCTGGGCCAACTTCACACACGTTGCTATGATTGATTGAGTCCATTGCTGCTGCCACTATGCCAATCCATCTAATTGGGGGTCCTCCTTTTATTCTCTGCCTCTCCATTTTACCAAACATGATAGCCTTCTCCAGGGACTGGTCCCTCCTGATAACAGGTCCAAAATACGAGAGAGGAAGTCTGGTCATCCTGGCTTCTAAGGAGAATTCTGCTTGACCAAAAGTGAGCAGCTATTCAAACAGAACAAGGGAACATGAAATGGTTTTAAATTAGGAATGGTGTGTGCTAGGGTTGTATTCTTTCACCATGCTTATTCAACCTCTATGGTGAGAAAATAATCGGAGAAGCTGGATTATATGAAGAAAAACATGGCATCAAGGTTGGAGGAAGACTCATTAACATCCTGTGATATTCAGATGATACAACCTTGCTTGCTGAAAGTGAAGAGGACTTTAAATTCTCAGTACAGTAGACCGTACAATTACCTGATTTAAAATGGCCAATACCGGTCCATTTTAGGTCACTAATAAGTATGATATATATCTTCAAGTATTCCATTCCATTTTTGACAACTTTCAGTTTTGCTTGATTTATATTTCATATATTCCACCTTTTGATTATTATTAGATGTTTGTAGCTGTTTCTTCACAGTTTGAGTTGTGCCACATCAGCAAATGAAGGTTATGAAAGCTTTACTCCATCTGTAACACTAAGGTAGCCTCTACTTTAGGAAGCAGCTCTCCTCTAGTCCCATCTTGAGTGCCTTCCACCCTACAGGGCTCATATTTTGGCACTAGTATTCCATTGCTATCTCTAGGGGTCCACTGGCTAATTTTTCCAAAGTAAATTGTGAAATCCGTATTCCCAGTCTGTGTTAGTCTGGAAGCTTCACTGAAACCTGCACAGTGCATAAGGCTATTGTTAAGTGCCATCAAGGTGATTCTGACTCACAGTGACCCTGTATAGGGTTTCAGAGGGGCAGTTGGTGAGTTTGAAGCATTGACCTTGTGGTTAACAGTCTAGTACTTATCCTGTAGCCCAACATCAGGACTCCTAGGCTGTTAATCAGTTGGTGAATAGAACCAGCACCATCCAGGCCCTCATAAGCCATATTCATATGTTTCTTACCCTACCTTTAATGTCTAGCACAGTTTCTGAAACATACACCAGTTGCCACTGAGTTGACTTTAAGTGTGAGTGCAACTGTGTGTTCTCCACGCAGTTTTCAATGGTTGACTTTTTTTTTTTTTAATGTTTTTATTGTGAATTATGTGTTTGTTTACATGGGTGAACATTATCTTTACATTTATCCTATCGTATTTTGTTTCATTACAATGATCACAGTCCCCTGCATGTATCACCAAACAACCAAAGGGTACACCCTACACGCCTGCCCTTCAGTTGCCAGCACACAGCCTTTCTCCCTCCCTGAGTCCAGAGTCTCCAACCACTCCTTCTGTCCACTCACCTTCTCTGCCTCCATCCCTAATGTCACTGCCTCCCTAGACAGGGTCTCACTTTTCTCCCTTGATGGCTCCTGGACTGCAAAATCAGCCACTCTCCTCCTTTTGTTACCAAACCTTTCCAACACTCACTGTTAGACCTGATAGCAATCATTTCCTATTGAATGAACCACAGGAGTCCTTTCCCCCTCACCTTTTATCATCCCCATTCAGACAGGCTGGAAACAATTCAGTGGAGATTCTACCTTTCCTTGTATCCTGTGGAGCTAGGTTCCCTATTGAAAGCTTGTAAGCCAGTCACTTCTTGCCTTTGTAGTCCCCCATTTTAGGTAGCCAATGTCTACGTTTCCTATCCCTGTCGACCCTGTGTACCAAGGGGGTGGGAATGATCCTCACTGTAGAGATTTGTCCACTCCTTTGTCATACTGCATCCATAAGCATAGGTCAAGATCATCTACTTGTAGTGGGTTACTCCTTTTTTATTTAATGGTTGACTTTTGAAAGCAGATCGTCATGCCCTTCTTTTGAAGTGCCTCTGGGTAGACTCAAACCTCCACCCTTTCTGTTAGCAGTTGAGAACACTCGCCATTTGCATTACCCTGTGACTTCTGGAACATAGCAGTTTCCTAGTACAGATTTGCTGAGTAAGTAAATGATAAAATGAATGCTGTCTACTAAAGATTCATAGATAATTATTACCTCCAGCCTCTTTCCAATTTTAGAATAAAATTCATGGGAATGAACTTTATAAAAAAGATCTTTACAGTCAATTTCTATAAACATGTCTTTTTATTCTAAAAGGCAAAGATTCATTATATCTAAATACTTTAAATAATGCACATTCCTCCTTAAAGAATATGCTGACAATAAAATTAATGAATTCAGCCAAGTTCTTCAGAAACTTGGCACATAATGTAAAGATACTCAGCATAGTCTAAATATACAGTAACATGTTCTATATGAACTGCAAAGTCCACCTTTACTGGCTGCAGAAGCTATGAAGAGCACAAGGGAGACATTTCAATGGTAGAACTCGCAAGTAAAACTATGAGCCTGTTCAGTGTCCAGTAGCTAGTGGAAAGGTCCTTTTCCAGTTCTTGACAACACAACATTTCAGAGCAGAAGCAGGGGCCATGGGTGGCTGCCCTGATTTCTTAAAGCTCAAACTACATGACGGTAGTTGTGGAGGGATCCTTCCTGAAGTCTCATGTTACCACATTGTTAGCAGGGCATTGTGGTATCACAGGCACAAGACACTGAGGAAAAAATTCAAGATTCAAGTTGTACTAATGAAGGAGTCTATGGGCAAAGAACACTCCATGTCTGTCAGTTTGTTATACTGTGGTAGCTTGTGTGTGCTGTGATGTTGGAAGCTATACAACTCGTGTTTCAAATACTAGTAGGGTCACTGCAGGACAGCTAATTCTTTATGATGGCCTTTCTAGCCATCCTGCTTCATTCTGTGATGTACTGTAAATCCTAGCCTTGTGATTATGGATCCATTTTTTTTTTTTTTTTGGAAGTTTTTATTGTGAATTATGTGATAGTTTACATGGGAGAACATTAGCCTTGCATTCATCCTATCGTAAATCGTTTCATTGCCATGATTACAATCCCTTCCATGTCTAATCAAAATCCAAAGGGTACATACACCCTGCAAACCTGCCCCCTGCTGGTCATCAGCTTACAGTCCCTCTCCCTCCCTGGGTCTAGAGTCTCCAGCCACTCCATCTCTCCACATCATCGACTCTGCCTCCATCTCTGGCATTACTGCTTCTCTGGGTAGGGTCCCATACTCCGCTCTTCTCTCTTGATGGTCCCAGGGACCGCTCTGCTCCTGGACTGCAAAGTCAACCACTCCCCTCCTTTTGCTATAAAATGTCTGCCTTTACATTTTTATGGATCCATTTTGTTAATGAGGCAGAGATTAAGGAACACTAGTATGACTTTGTAGGCTAGGTACTGGACCACAAGGTTGGTTTGAACTGCAAGGTCGGTGGTTCACCAGCTGCTTCTCAGAAACCCTGCACAGGGTGGCTATGAGTCAGAACCACCTCAACAACACTTAACAACAACAAAGATGACCTCACCTTAATAGAGAGTGTTACTTAAGTTACCACCCTTAGTTTTCCTTGGACGCATGGTCCAAGTCCAATATGGAGGAATGCTTTGATACAGTTAGCACTCTTCCTGTGGATCTTGCATCTGGTTCATCACGTCTGACCTTCAAGTCCGTGGGAGCTGCAGCCTATCACCTGACCTGATTCACCAGCTCCCACAGTCTTGAGCATCTGACCTGTCAATTTGATGGCTTCCTCAGCTTCTGAGGTTACATGGGTGAGGAGAATCCTCCAGACTGACTTCTGAACTACAGATTTGAGACTTGCCAGTCTCCACAATTTCATGAGCCATTTTTTTGTTGAGTTTTGTGAGATGTTGCAGCATATTGCAGAACCCTGAGACACAAGGGTGGGAAAGAGTGGTGGCGGATATTAAAGATTATGTAGTCATATGACATGCTGGAAGAGTCAGACATTTGGGATATCTTTATAGGGACCAGTCTCATACTGATCTTTTGAAAAGACATTATTCCTGTAGTTACCCATGTTGGACAGGTTTCAGCGGAGCTTCTGAACTAAGAACAAACCAGGAAGAAGAAATAAGCAACCCACTTCTTCTGAAGGATTGTTCTTGCTATGTGCTGTCTAGTCAGTTTGACTCATAGCAACCCTTTATAGGGTTTCAGAGGAACAGCTGGTGAATTTGAACTGACCTTGAGGTTCAAACCAACTATGTGATCCAGTGTGTATCCTACATTGCCACACTAGAACTCCTCTGAGGAATTAGCCCTGAAAACCTTATTAATAGCAGTGAAACACTGTTATATAGTGTCCGAAGATGAACTCCTCAGGTTGGAAGACACTCAAATTACAACTGAGGAAGGGAAATGGTTGAGGACACTGCCTCTCTGGTCTTAGACCCACCTTAGAAAGCCTGGAAGGGCCTATCCTTGCTCAGGGTGTCATAGTTGTATGAGGTTATCAACAGCTGAGAACTTCACTCTTCAGTCACAGCTAAAGGGAAACACTGACAAGGATCTTTTATTTAAACGAGGACAAGCATGTACTTGTCCCCAAGCACTAACTCTGCTGTGAGACATGCCACCATCATGGTTAAACTGTGCCTGGGTGTCACCATCACTTCAAATGATCTAAAGCAAAAGAATGTTTTCTTCCACACTAGTGTCCCTTAAGTGAGGTCACAGTACTCTGCTTCCAATGAGCTTGTAAGCTCCACAAAACAGAAAGATTACCTTGCAGCTTAACTCTTGGCACTTTAGAACTTTTTTTGTACTAAGCATGACATGCGGTTCTGCACGATAATGCACTTGATGGTAAGGTCAGTTTGAACAGCAAGGTCGGCTGTTCAAACTCACCAGCTGTTCCTTGGAAACCCTATACAGGTTTGCTATGAATCGGAACTGACTCAATGGCAATTAACCACAACAAAATTTGATAAAATCATCATTGAATAAACAAAGAGAATAGACATAGTATGTTATCTTCATGATAAACACATCTTCTTTTTCTCAAAAGCCAATGAGTGCATGAAGTAATTATATCAGTATAGGTAGATTTCAATGATATGGCTCTTATACCCTTGCTGAGCACAGGATAACACTGGGCACCTGTTGTACTAATATGAACTTGGCAGGCACTGAGACACGGGGCTGCCACACTGAGGCCCGGGTGATGAAACAGAGTACCACAGTGCTGTTGATAAGCCAGTTTCCTCCATTAATAAATACTCCCTGGGCCATCTCAGCTAATCTTCTGAACAATACTCCAGTACAACGTTTCAGCTTCGAAAGCCCTGCCTTTCTATATGTGGTCAAATGGATGTCAAAGTTTACATCTTCAAACTCTAGAATAAAATTTCTGTTTATTAGTTTTTTGCTTTGCCTATGGTTTTTCAGTTTAGTATCCCAATCAAAGCAAATTCAAATAGCATTTTTATTGACTGATTTTTAAGAAGGAGCTGAGGACTTCTGACAAGAAATTTTCTGAGAAAAAAGTCCTCTAGTCATATCGTAGATGTAGCAGATGCTACCATTTTTCATTAGACTTCCACTTGCCTTCCATGCCTTCATGAAGTTTTCTAAGCCTGTGATTCACGATAAAATACGGTACTACAAATGTCAGGAGCGTATAACTTTAGCTTTACCTGAGGTAAAACATCTGTTCTCCCCTCCTCCAAATGCCTGGCTGACCCATACTGATGAAAGGAAGGAGAACTTACGATTCTGGAGGCAGCAGCGTGTGTTGTTGATGCTGGGTGAGGTTTGGCTGAACTCTGAAAGGAAGGCTGGCAGAATCTCTGGCCTATATCCGGAGGGGAAGAGGAGGTATAGATGCGGTTTTCTAATCGCTCAGGTTCATGTTTATAGGATTCCAGAGGAAATGAGTGCTGCTTGGTCACCTGGGTGGGTGTCGATGGAGAAGAGGAGAGGCCTGAGGCTGGGAAGACAAAATACCAGAGTGTTGTTAGAAGGTAGAAGAGCTAGAAAGTTGTTGTTGTTGTTTTTTTTTTGGTAGGACTCAAAACTTAGAACACAAAAGGCCCTAACAGTAAACTTATAAACTATTTTGAAAGCAAAAAACTGAAGTCTCCCCCCTGCTCTATGGTGGGACTGGAGGTGAGTGGGGAAAGGGTGGAACCGATCCGATCTGAGAAGCCCAGTTCTCAGAACAGGGGGCTGGGAAAGCGGAGAGGACCATCAGGAGGCATCTGGCCCAACTCAGGCTGCTCTCGGGGCCAGGCTCCAGCTTCACAGTGATGCCAGCCAAGTTGTGGGAGAAGGCGCCTGGGCCTGTCAAAGGGCTCTGCTGGGGACCAGGAGCCGCTGCTGGTGCTTTGTGTGTTGTTTGCAGAGCCAGGACCTGGCCAGCTGCAGACCCAGAGGGTGGGGTGGCATGTCCTCCACAGCTCTACAGGACAAAGGTCCAGCAGGCAGGCACATACTCTGATTCCTCCCAGCAGCCCCACAGGCTGGTACTGTGGTGGTATGCTTGTACCTGCCCCCACCACTGCCGGACACTGAAGGCCTCATCTCTGTTCTCTTGAGAGAGGAGCACTGCACTCAGTTGGCACAGGCGTCCTGGCAAGAGGGACAACAGGGAGGGCGGGTGGCATTTCAGGCTGCAAAGACTGAGTGCCTGTGAGGACATATAGATAGGCTGCCCCCTGCCAGCCACAGGTCCTTGTGTATAGGGGTTACCCTACCTGTGACCTCGAACGCTCTTCTAGCCATGGCAAAAGGCACAGTTTAAAGACAGCCCCTCCAGCTGGCCTGTCCCAGACCCAACTCAGACTTTCTGTTCTAGCTACACCATGTATGAATTTTCAAAGGCCCCCTAGGAAATACAACTCTGGGGAGGCACTGTGGCAAGATCTAACAAAACCACCAATGCACAAATTCCTTGACCCAAATGGCTTCTGTGTGTATATTCCTCACATATATGGCGTTGTTGTTGTTATTAAGTGCCGTCGAGTCGATTCTGACCCATAGCGACCCTGTATAAGGTTTCCAAGGAGCAGCTGGTGAGCTTGAACTGCCTACCTTGCAGTTCAAATGGTTTTGCAGTCTGGCGCATTAACCCACAGCGCCACCCCAGGACTCCAGATACATGGTACACCTGCTAAATGGTGAGTACCTGGGATTCCTCTGGACCACAGTGCTCTTCAAAAGAGAGAAGAAAGAAAGTGCATGAGTATCTACCTGCTGGCATATGCTGAGAGTATCTCCAAAAGGTCCTGTAGGAATCTAGAAATATTGGTGCTGGGAGCCATTCTGCTTCTGCCATTTGACACAGTCCCGGCAAAAGGAGAAAACATCAGCAAAGTAGATGATTCTTTAGAAAGGCACTCCTTTCTAGCATGGTTCTGATTTCGCTTGTAGGGATATATTGTACTGCCATATTCATGGCTTTTACTATGAGTTCTGTAGAGTTTAGGAGAAACCAGTCTTGCAACAATTGTTTCAGCTTCATTGGATTAAATTCAAAGGGAATTGTATGACCTATTCCCTCTCACAGAAAACCTGAGCACAAAGCAGCTGCATTTATGAGATCACAAAAGCAGATAAAGAACTAAAGTGAAGCTGACCGACCCCTATAGACCTCACCTAAGTCAATTACTGGCCCAGAATCCACAAACCCCCCACTACCATACACAGGAACCTACGTAATTGGGCAGAGAATGGCAAACATAAATAAAAGGTGGTCAAAATTTAATAATCTACCTTTCCTGCAGCAATTAACCAGGTTGGGCCCTTTAACATGCCTCACGGCCCCAAAAGAAAGAAACATAGGAACACTGTAGTTAAGTGATTTAATGAATACTTTAGAAAAACAAAATAATTAAATAGATGTTAGTAATGCTTTTACTATAGAAAATAGTAGTACCTTATGTAGGATAGAAGATTGATAATTAGCTAGTAGAAACAATAAAGCAGTGTAGGCTATGATGATTGATACAAACTTGTATTATAGTAAGAGGATGTAATCAGGGGTCTGGGAGGTGGAAATGATTTGTTTAAGGTTTAACTTGATCTTTTAGTGGGAATGGGAAAGAACAATCTATCACTTACGTAGAAGAGGAGATGATGTCAGAAGGAAAATGCTTAATGGTTAGAAAATGAACAGGATGTTTGAAAGGTCAGGTGGGACATCATAGAAATCCTTTTGTTAAGGTTTTATAATCACAGGGTGAAAGAATGCTATGATTAAAAATGTGTAATAATTCAAGGGAAAAATCAAGGTATCAAATCATTATGCATTGTGTAATTTTAAGTATAAAGACTTGCTGAGCTGGGGCAAAATGAGAGCTCCATCAGCCAACTAAGCGGAGACTCCTCGACTACTTTCACTTTCGCCGATTCCACGTCTCCTCTCAAGTCTCACAATCCTGCAAAAGCTGGACTCCCACACACTGGTCATCTTTGGGGATGGGAACCATTGGCAGGGAAGATTTTCATTGTGTGTCTTTCCTATTCTTTAAACTTTATATCATATGAATGTATTATCTTTCAGAAAACTGCTTTTTAAGCCACTTACTTTTGGGCCAATGACTAGTTAATGCTAATATTTAATGGCCTCCTCGCCCAGTTCCAGCCAGTCCTTTCCCCAGTTTACACAGTTCTGCCCTACTGGTGTAGAGCTCTTTAAAGAGACAGGCAGCATCTTCCTTAGCCTGAGGTCCTCTAGAGTGTGCCCCTCAAGCCCTTCTCTCTCCATTTCTAGGACCAACAAAAAGCTGTCCCATTTACATTGCTCTTCAGGGAAGATCCACAGTTATTGTGTGGCGGGATGTTCATGTCAAATGAGAAATATTTGTAGTTCTTTGGAGACACAGAACTACATGCATTTCCCAAGTATAAATAATTAAAGGAGAAAGTGACCAAAGAGGGCTTTCTAAAGCACAAACTATGCTTCCCACTCCTGTGGGATTGTCCTGCTTAAGTAGGCCCCATATGAATAATGGAATAATCCTAACCCAGTCTAGACACAGAGCCACAGGGAAGGCTGGCTAGAAAAGACTGGGAGTCACATAAACTTTACAGCTTAACTTTATAGGAAGAGAAAATAAAGTGGAGTTTTAATTTGGTGGTGGGAACAAATTGTGTCTTATGGGACTAAATGATTTTCTCAATTCCCTCAAGAACCCCTTTGAAATTTTTAAGAGATCAAAAGATGTTCTTATTTTTTTCGCCTTGCCTTCCTGCTGCTGCTTTGCTCCTTTCCTAGAGCATGTGAATCTGTGAGGGGAACAGGATGTAACTCTGGACTCCAGAGGAGGATACGCAATTGGCATATGTGGGTAACTTAGCTGTACCAGAAAGATCCTTCCTGGAACCAAAAATATGTGCCCCTTTGCACCGATAACTGAAATCTCTTTCAATACACTATTAGCACACTATCACTGTTTTTGTACAGTACTTTGTTTATCTAATTCTTCCACACATGAGCAGATTTATAATCCCATTTAACAGATGAAGAAACTGATGGCTTGAGAAATTAAGTCCTTTCAGTCTTTTAATGAGGGGATAAATGGCAAAGGTTACACATATTCGTTAAGGAGCCCCTGTAGTCTAGTGGGTTATGAGTTGGGCTGCTAACCTCAAGGTCAGCAGTTCGATTCTACCAACCACTCCTTGGTAGAAAGATGAGGCTTTCTGCTCCCATAAAGATTTACAGCCATGGAAGCCCTTTACAGGGTCACTATGAGTCAGAATTGACTCCATGGCACAGCACCAAGCAACCAGCCAATATCTCTAGTGTTCTGACTTCAAATCCCAAATGGTTTTTCCATGATTAAACTGAGCTATCTCTAAGAGAAAGAACCTGAGACTTAAAATCACATTTTAAATGTGTGAATAACTCTTCCAAAAAAGTGAGGTCCCATAGGCAAACAGGAAAGAGAACAAGGAAGAGGTGCATCTGAGGTTGGAGATAAAAGGTGCCACGCTCAGTAAAGGAGTGCAGAGCTCAGGAAGAGGGAGGTACTTTGTAGACTTCATTGGTAGGTAAGATTATGTTTCTTAAAAAGGTACCTTTTCTTCCATTAAAACTAGAAAGAGTAGAAAATAATCAACAGAGGAGATCTTTTCCTCACATTTATGATAAAAAAGATAGGTTATAGATTAAATGTGTCCCCCAAAATATGTATTAGAGCCCTAATCCCTGTACTTGTAGATGTAAACCAATTTGGAAATACGTATTCGTTATGTTAATGAGATCTGACTCTATAGGAACCTTCTGTCCCTGTTCAGTTCAGCCCTTCTCTCCCTGGCATCCCTAGCCCTCCAGGGCTAGGTCAGTGAGTACTGGCTATATGCTTGGGTGTCTACTTTGGACTGGCTGGTCCTAAATTTGAGATTTTTCTCTACCCACCTCAGGGTACCAGTTGAAAGCTCAAGAGGCCACATGATTCCCTCCACTTCAGACCAGCCAACCTTGACTACTCCCCTTCAGGTCCTAAAATTCACTGAAATGACTCACAATACTCATAGGAAAAACCATACCTCTGGTAACAGTCGTAATAGAGCAACAACAACAACAACAAAAGGTTACAAGTGCAGAGAGGCATAGGGCAAGGTCTGGGAGGGGTCCCAGTGGGCATGAAACTTTCATATCCTAAGGGGACACATAGACTCCTACAAGCAGATGCTCACTCATAACAACCAGGAAGCTCCATGTGATTCTCAGTACAGAGGGCTTTTATCAGCTTGCCAGGTGGCCATGAGAGATTACATCATGCCTTGAGAAACGTAGTAAGCACTGTCTGGTCAGCTCTCAGGAATCCAGAACAAAAGGCCATATTGCTTTCTGCACCGCACAGTTGTGAACATCTGTTGTCCTCCAGGAAACGGAAGGAACCATTCCAGAAGCAGCTCAGAAACCAGCAGATCTATCAGTAAGAATAGGGGCAGAGCTGCCACTTCCTTGTTTAAAAGGGTAGAGCCAGCATCTACCAAATCTCAGAGACTAACGTACCACCTCCTAAATTTCACAAAGCCTAACTGACACTGCTGTGGCGCTTGGGTTAATGCACCAGACTGCAAAGTCGTTTGAACTGCAAGGTTGGTGGTTCAAGCTCACCAGCGTCTCCTATACAGGGTTGCTATGGGTCGGAACCGACTTGACGGCACTTAACAACAACTGACACTACCTTGGTTCCAGGCGGTTGGACTGCTCCTCAAGTGGGCCAAGACAATGGGGCTGCCATCCAAAGTTCAGTGGTAGGGCTACCATTCCCATGGCCAGGAGAACAGAGCCACCTAGGTTTGAGGGGTTGGGGTCACCACTCAGGTAGACCAGGAGAATGGTGCTGCAAGTGGGGTCGCCATCCCAGTGGGCCTAGAAGGTGGGGCTAAAGCCCATGGACAAGGGTGTCGGACCAGATTCCAGAGAGCATGGCCAATGCCCAGAGCCTGAGGGTAGAGCCATTGCCCAGATATGCCCAGAAAATTGGGGTTTATTTTCAAGCCTTAAAAGCTCATGAAATATGCTATCTGAGTTTTGGACTTGCTTGGTATCTATGCTGCCCTCCTTTTCCTCCAGCTTCTCCCATTTAGAATGGAAAGATCTACCTTATGTCTGTCCCACCACTATATGTGTTCTAAGTTTCACAGGTTCACAGCTAGGAAGGAATTGTGCTCCAGAATGGAACACACCCAGAGTCTTACACAGTTTGGAAGATGAGAAATTGAACTGAGAGTTTATGTTAGAATGGGATAAGGCTTTGGGATGATGGGAATGTGTTTTATACATGGGAAGGACATGAATTTTGGGAGACCAATGGGTAAAGTTATGGATTAAATTGTGTCTCCTTAAAATATGTGTTGGGATCATAACTCTTATACATTTGCTGATGGAGCACAACTAGAAATGAGGAGAAACAGCTGCAAACATCCATTAATAACTGGAACATGAAATGTACAAAGTATAAATTTAGGGAAATTGGAAGTTGTCAAAAATGAAACTGAATATATAAATATCAATATCCCAGGCATTCGTAAGCTGAAAGGGACTGATCTTGGCCATTTTGAATCTGACAATTATATGGTTTACTATGCCAGGAACGACAAATTCAAGAGGAATGGTGTAGCATTCATGGTCAAAAAAGATCATTTCAAGATCTATCTTGAAGCACAATGCTGTCTGTGATAGGATAATATCCATATGCTTACAAGAAAGCTAAGTTAGTATCATTATTAATATTATTCAATTTATGCACCAACCACTAAAGCCAGTGACGATGAAAAAGTGAAGAATTCTACCAACTTCTTCAGTCTGAAATTGATCAAACATGCAATCAAGACATATTGATAATTACTGGTGGTTAGAATGCAAAGGTTGGAAACAGAGAGGAAGGATCCCTAGTTGGAAAATATGTCCTTGGTGATAGAAATTATGGTGGAGACCGAATGACAGAATTCTGTAAGACGAATGACTTTTTAATTGCAAATACCTATTATACACAACATAAAAGGCAATTATACACATGGAACTCACTAGATGGAATATATAGGAATGAAATTGACTACATCTGTGGGAAGAGCCAGTGAAAAGGCTCCATATCTGTTGCGGACCGTGTAAAACTGGTCAGAGGTTCGAGGCCCTATAGGCCCGAGTGTAACAAATGAGGCCACTGGCAGTTAATGGCAAATTGTTTTTCATCTTAATATTGTTACATGTATTAATTTAAGACACGGAGCCTTTGATAATCCACAGATAAATGTGATATTTTCCTAAAGCCTAAGACTAAAAGTTGCAAGGTCAAGTCTTTCTCCAAAAGGATTAACTAAAAATATCTTAGCTACTTCTCGGTTCTTTGTTCTATAGACAAAGAACCCATCCTCTCTAATCCCTTTTCCAGGTGCAGCCCATTCACCTGGGCGTCTCCTGCAGAACTCTCACCTTCCCCCAACTGAGCTCAGGGGCTATAGATATAATTGGGCCTGAGAATCCAAGTTGCTGGCCTGGGATTCGAACCAGCGAAGTAGGATGTAAAGTTACCTGAAGGTCTGGAAAAGTACTGATGTTACCTGTACCTTGCCTAAGTCCCTCCCAGCTTGGTGTGAAGCTCCTTCCCTAAATAAAAGAGGCCCAGGCCTCCCCAGGGGTGCATTACGGGTTGGAAGGCATGCAGTAAAGATTGCAGGGCAGTGAGTTGCTGCCTACAGAGGCCATGATGCCTGTAGTCCCAAGCCTGCCCACCAGTGATGTATCCACCCTGGCTTTGGGGTGCTTCATTGTCTCCCTTCTTGTTTGTCTGTGTATTCTTTCGCTATCCCTATTGCCGCTGGATCTCCCCTCCTCGTGAACCAAACACTCATGAGCCGAACCCCTATGTCGAGGCAGGTCCCCGACACATATCATCACTCAAACAAAGGCCAGGGGTATACTATGAAACAGATCATTAACTGCTCATATGAAAGTTCACACTAAAGCTAAAGAAAATTCAAACCAGTCCTTGAGAAACAAAATGTGACTTGAACATATTCTACCTGAATTTAGAGACCATCTCAAGAACAGACTTTATGCACTCGACACAAACAACAAAAGAGCTGTGGATGACATCAAGAACATCATACAGGAAGAAAGCAAAAGGTCATAAAAAAGACAGGGAAGAAAGAAAAGGCAGAAATAGACGTCAGGAAAGACTCTGAAATTTGTTCTCCAGCGTAAGACATGCTAAAGGGAATTGAAGAAAAGAAGAAATGAAAGAGCGCAACAGAAAATTTCAAAGGGCAGCTTGAGAAGACAAAGTATTACAATGACATTTGCAAACGCACGGAGTTAGAAAGCCAAAAAGGAAGAATACGTTCAGCATTTCTCGAGGTGAAAGAACTGAAGAAAAAAATACAACCTTTGATTTGCAATACTGAAGGATTCTACAGGCAAAATACTGAATGATGCAGAAAGCATTTAAAAAATGGAAGGAATACAAAGAGTAACTGTATCAACAAGAAATGGTGTATCTGCTGGTGAGTGGAAGAGGAGGAAAGGCAGCAATGAAGATCTGAGCTGAGTTTGACAACATTCCATAGACTCCCGTCGACCTGGAGATGTGAGAGAAGAGGAAGGGCTGGTTGGTTCAAAGTGTGGTGAAACCTGGGGACGCCTGAGCCCATGGACAAGGACATAGCCATGGAAGGCTAGAGCTGAGAGTGAAGCATCCAGCTGATAGGAAATGAGGGGAGATGCACAGGAACACCCAAACTTGCAGATAGTACCCATTTGAGCTAGCTTTGATGACTTGATGATGAGAACTCGATAGAGGAAAAAAAAAAAAAAAATTTGATAAAGGAAATTGCTACAATTTTGATGAATGTGACCTATATTTATGGATGTAGTAGCTCAAAATACCAACTGAGAGGAAAGGAATCTTCACATCAAGGATCAATCCTATCCCCTTTGTATACAGAGTTGATAGGGACAGAGTGGGGGGTCTTAGACATTGGCTACCTATAAAGGCACATATAAAAACCCTATGTGGACAGTTCTACTTTGTCCTATAGGCCCCTAGAAGTCAAACTGAGTCCACAGCAGTGGGTTTGGTTTTGGGTGGTTCTCTGTTCACAAATCTTTATAAATACCCTGGAAGCTTTTTCTGTAGTTGTTTACTGAAATGCTCTTCAGTTTCGGAAAAAGGAAAAAAAAAAAAAAAAAAGTCAAAGTACGATTTATAGAAGATTCAAAATTATTTGAACACATTAAATTTGTACAAACTTTCAATAATTAATACTAAATAAATGAAGTGTCTTTAAAATATTTTTAAAAAGAAAAGAAAAGAAATGGTGTGTGTTCAACCATTTCAAGAGGTAGAATATGATCAAGAACTGATGGTACTGAAGAAGTAGCCCAAGCTGCACTGAAGGCATTGGCGAAAAACAAGACTCTAGTAGTTCACAGAATACAAACTGAAATCTTTCATCAAACTGATGCAGCACTGGAGGTGCTCACTCATCTACGCCAAATAATTTGAAAGACAGATACCTGGCCAACTGATGGGAAGAGACCCATTTCTGTGCCCATTCAAAAGAGAGGTGACCCAATAGAATGTGAAAATCACTGAACGGTATCATTAATGTCACATACAAATAAATTTATTCAGAAGATAATTTAAAAATGGCTGTAACAGTATATTGACCGAGAACTGGCAGAAATTCAAGCTGATTCAGAAGAAGACGTGGAACTAGGGATATCATTGCTGACATCAGCTGGACCTTGGCTGAAAGCAGAGAATAACACAAAGATGTTTACTTGTGCTTTATTGACTATGCAAAGGCTTTCAACTGTGTGGACTATAACAAGCTGTGGATAACATTGCGAAGAATGGGTATTCCAGAACATTTAATTGTGCTCATGAGGAACCTGTACGTAGACCAAGAGGCAGTTGTTCAAACAAAACAAGGTGATACTGAATGACTTATAAAAAGGAAAGGTGTGTGCCAAGGTTGTAGCCTTTCGCTGTACTTAAAATACTTACTGATGAAGATCGAAGACGACAGTCTTCAGTATGGATTGCACCTCAATGTAACAAAACAAAAATCCTCACCACTGGACCAAATAAACAGCATCATGATAAATGGAGAAAAGACTGACGTTTCCAAAGACTTCATTTTGCTTGGATCCATAGTCAATATTCATGTAAGCAACTGTCAAGAAATTAAATGATGTATTGCATTGGACAAATCTACTTCACAAGACCGCTTTAAAGTGTTCGAGAACAAAGATTTCAGTTTGAGGACTAAGGTGTGCACGACCCAAACCATGGTATTTTCCGTAGTCTCATATGCATGTGAAAGTTGGACAATGAATAATAAAGACCAAAGAATATCTGATACATTTAAGTTATGGTGTCGGAGAAGAATACTGAAGGTACCATAGACTGCCAAAAGAGCAAATAGGTGTGTGTTGGGAGTACAGTTACGAGTCCTCCTTAGAAGCCAGGATGGCTAGACTTTGCCTCTCATACTTTGGACGTGTTATCAGGAGGGACCAATCCCTAGAGAAGGACAACATGTTTGGCAAAATGAAGGGTTCGCAAAAAAGAGGACGATCCCCAATGAGATGGATTGGCACAGTGGCAGAAGCAGTAGGCTCAAGCATGACAATGATTGTGAGGATGGCACAGGACAGGGCAGTGTGCTCTAGGGTCGCTGTGAGTTGGAACTGACCTGAAGGCACCTAACAACAAACAACAATACCTATGGAAGTAATTCTGTTTGGAAATAAGAGGGACTTTCAAAAAGTAAGCGGCAAAATGGAATTCAAAGATATGGAATTTTTCTATAAACTTTTTGAAGCCTCTTACAGTGCAGTGGGATTACTCCCTTACGTCACATAGCTCTTCCACCCATAGTCTTTGTAACTCCCACTACACAACTGTTTTCTCCTGATGGATCTGAGTAGGAGATGGTGGGAGCAGATGCTGTCAGGATATGATTCCGTTGTGAATGATTGCTAACAGGACTAGCTGTGACACCAGCTAAGTGGCTAAGGAGCAGCAGCAACAGAACCAAGAGCCAGAACACAAGACAGAGTGGTGGGTTTCCTGGCCCATGAAGAAAGTCAATATAAATGCCTTCAGGCAGGAAGCTTGCTTGTATAATGGGGTGCCTCCAGACGCTTAATTGGGGAGCTAGGTTTGCTTTGTTGTTGTGAAGTGCTGTCGAGTCGGTTCCCACCCATAGTGACCCTGTATAGGGTTTTTGAGGAGCAGCTAGTGAGTTTGAACCCCTGACCTTGCAGTTCACACGGCTTTGCAGTCTGGCGCACCAGGACTCCAAGGTTTGCTTACACACAGAGTAAAGCCAAGCACCTCTGAACTGAGACTTATAGTTGTTGTAGCTGTTCTGCGCTGTGGAGTTGGTTCCGACTCATAGCGACCCTGAACAGGGTTTCCGAGGCTGTAAATCTTTACGGGAGCAGAAAGCCTCATCTTTCTCCTGTGGAACTGCTGACCATGAGATTAGCAGCCCGATTAGTAACCACTATACTACTAGAGCTCCATTTATCAGCACCACCAAAGGAGCTTTGCAACATTTCCTGAATAGGGCAGAGGCCAGGCCAAGGGGTGAGGGCTAGAGACAGGCCTTCCTTAGGTCACAATTAGAAAGAAGTTGTCCTGACTCAAGAACTGCATTCTGAACCTTTCAAATCCTGAACTGTAAGTGGTCAACTTCCCTAAGAAACACCATAACTGAGAGTGTAGTGTCTGAGTTCCATGTGGTCACTGAAATGAACATCAAACACAGTGGAGGAGAGCGAGCTGTGGGAGGGATGTTGAGTGGTACACTTGGGAGAGAAGGTAGAGGGCTGGAGACACATCCGATTTCAGCTCCATAGGAATCAACCCTAGGCTGATGCTGATGATGGTGGCTTCTCTTCCTCTGCCCTTATGAAGTTAAAGGATGTCAGACATGGTTCTACTTCCTTGTTGTGGGTTCTTTGTTATGTTCATTGAAGCATACCTCAGTAGGGTAGGTTCTAAATCTTCTTAAGTGCTGTCGAGTCGGTTCTGACTCATAGTGACCCTGTACAGGGTTTCCGAAGAGCAACTGGTGGGTTTGAATCACCGACCGTGCAGTTCAGACCTATCTTGTGGTCCAGTGCTTATCCTACGGCGCCACACCAGAACTTAAATAAGTTATTAAAAGAGTAGATTAGACACAGAGATGTACACAGAGGAAGAAGCCAGATGCCATGAGAGGATCATCAAGAAACCAAGGAATACAAAGAGTTGCTGACAAGAAAGAAATCACCATGGCCAAGACCTTGGACTTGGGTATTTAAATTCTAGAACGCTGAGAACATACATTTTTATTCTTTAAAGCTACTCACTTGTGGTATCCCTCTTACATACAACAGTACTGGGAGATATTGTCAAAGCCATTTTATGGGAGGCCAGGGGAGGTGAAACGTCTCTCTCTCTCTTTTTTTTTTTTTTCCGAAAAAAGAAAACTTTCTCTTGTAAAATTATTTTGTTGAAAAATGTACAGCAAAACATATACCAAGTTTCTTCATGTACAATTTAGTAACACTGATTACATTCTTCTAGTTTTGCAGCCATCCTTGCCCACTTGTCTGAATTGTTACTCCCCCATTAACAATCTCACTGCCCCCAAGAAGGTTTCTATCTAATCTTTTCAATTCCTGTTGTTGAGGTGAGATGTCTTATGAAAGGAAAGTAGAGCAAGTAAAAATGATTATTTCTAAACTTTTTCTCTCTTTGAAAATTGGAATCACAATTCATAAATAGAGATGATTATGGAGCAAGGCTGACATAATTCCTCATCACTTTTACACAGACCCACTGATTTCTAAATTACAGGGTAAATTGCCAAACTCAGGTCTTTCAGGAAAACTGTCTAATCAGAAAAACACAGATATTTAGCAGTTGCCCTGGACCAAGTGTTGAAGCACAGTGACTGTCTAGGATGAGCACTGAACTATGAACCACCAGGTCAGTGGTTGAGTCCACCGGTGAAAGATGAGTCTTTCTGCTCCCGAAAAGATTTACAGCCTTGGAAACCCTAAACAAGGTCACTATGACTGGGAATCTGACTCAATGGCACTTAACAACAACAATGAGCCCAGTGTGGGGTGGAATGGAAGGAATATGTGATGAAGTCTGTCCCCTTCCATAAGGAAAAATAGACAAAAACAAAAATACTGTGCAACAAATACACTGCGACAAATACTGTGGGACAGAGAGGACCCAGAATAGGAGGAGTTCTGCCTGGACCCTCGAGAATGAAACGGATCTGCCTTAATTGTGCCGACTCTCCTCCGGGCTTCAACAGGACCAGGCCATGGCAATAACAATGCCAAGGGGTGTGGTCAAAGGATGGACAAGTGTCCTTGGCGTTGTTTCTTCTGCAAAGGCTCTCATCCTCCTTGTGCTCCTTCTGCAGGACTATACTTTGGAACGCTGTCATTTTCTGAGGGAAACAATGCTTTTGGCTCTCCCAGAGCACAGCCAAGGCTAGTGAATAGACTCAGTGAGCAAATAGAAATTGCTCCTGGCAGCCAAACCAACAGCTCCAGACACCAGGGAGCCATGAGCTGGGGGCTTCACTGGGCCTGGTTCAACTGGCATTAGCTCTGCCCGGAGGCAGATGGAGGGAGAAGAAAAGAAGAGCCCCTGGAAGAAAGGTGGCCCTGGAGAAAGGCAGTGATTGCATGCTGGGAAGCAGAGGCCTGAGTTCCAGAAGGCCTGGCTTTACCACACCAACTAGCCATGGGCCTTCTTGTTGGTAAACTAAATTAACAACAACATACAGTGGTGTGGTATGCCCCAACCCCTGCTAAGTGAAATGTGTCACAGACACTGGGTAACATAACATTTTAAATGCAGAGTGTTTGAAATGATAAGAAGGAAAAGTCCATGCTTTATTTCTGACCTCAGAATTCCCTTGTAATCTTTGCTCAGAGAGGCCTGAAGTGAAAAGAGCAACTTGTCCGTTCATACTGGGTGGTGGTCTGCTTGTGCGCACAGATGAGGAACTTGGTTTCCTCTCTACCTTTGGAAGGATGGGGAAGAGGGTCATGTGGGCTGAGAGTGGCCCAGGGACCCTGCTGCCAAGGAGACATGCACAGTGAGGTTGCTGACAGTACGAGACACAACTGGAACGTGTGTGTTGGGACCCATGTAGGGGCCGGCTTACAGCCACCCACTGAATACTGGTTTTCAGCAAAATGTCTTTCCTTAAGAAACAAACCAGCAGCTTTCACTTTTTAACTTTTATTTTTCAACCCAGCATCTTACCCCCTTCATTTTTGTCCTTGGTGCTATCACACCTGCGGCCAGGCCCTGTGTGGCTCTGCAGTGGGCTTGGGCAATGGAGGGCCCTGCAGTGTGGACAGATTCACTTCTCTGTCCTCCTCCCACCAGGCTTGACCTCCAGCAATGCCATGTTTTTTGTGTGTTTTTTTAAATGTTTTATTGTGAATTATGTGATAGTTCACATGGGAGAACATTAGCTTTACATTCATCCTATCATTGCCATGGAACACCATCTTTCCCTTGCAGGCCTAACAGTGGTTTCCGGAGTCCCATTCTTTCCATCTCCCAGTGATTCCTGAGTCTGTGCGCCTACATCTGTGAAAAGTCCTTTCAAACTGCCAAGTGAGAGGTCCTTTCAAATTGCAGAGTCGTTCTCCACCCTGACACAACATGCAGCCTCCACACCCAAGCAGAGATCAAGACTGTATGGTGCACCGGGAGGGAGTAAGCCCACAAGTGGGCACACCTGGCCTCTACCTCCACCAACCACTTCTGAGCAGTGGGACCTCAAATGAGACAGCACCACTCAGAACTATAGTCCATTATTGGAAATTCTCAGAATGATAGTCCATTATTGAAAAATCACGTTAATGATTCCTGCCTTGGGTTTTTATGATGATCCACACCATGGCATTTTCAATAGTCTCATATGCATGTGAACGTTGGACAATGAATAAGGAAGACTGTAGAAGAACTGATGCATTTGAGTTATGGTGTTGGAGGAGAATAATGAAAAGTTCCATGGACTGACTGCCAGCAGAACAAACTGTGTTGAGACAAGTGTAGCCAGAATGTTCTTTAGAAGCTCAGATGGCAAAACTTTATCTTTCATGTTATCAGGAGGGACCTGGAAAAGGACATCCTGTTTGGTAAAGTGGAGGATGAGCGAAAAAGAGGAAGACCCCAATGAGCTGGATTGGCAGAGTGGCAGCAGCAATGAGCTCAAATATAGCAAGAATTGTAAGGATGGCCCAGGCCAGGCAGGGTTTCCTTCTATTGTGCATAAGGTTGCTATGAGTCAGAAAAGACTCAACAGCACCTAACAAGAAGAAGAAAGAGCAAAGTGCCCAGGACACAAATTACATTGCATGTACTCGATACATGTAAGTGACCATTAACAGTGAGCCAGACCATCCTGCTGGTCAGAACATTCTCTGCCCCTACCATCTGCCTTGCTAAGAAGACAGACATTTGGCCACCTGGGGTTCCAATCAGATCAATCTCAAACCTGTGGTCCTTCTGTGGGAGCAAGGGGAGGATAAGATGTGCCCCTCTTGAATGAGTTGGGGATCTTACTCTGAGTAGGTGAGGTCACAGCCAAGACACAGTCTTGGAAACCATTCTTCAGGAGTGCCAGGCTGAGGTACTACTGAACATTGGCTTTCTCCTTCAGGCAGCAGCTGACAGTGCAACAAGAGTAACCTAGGAAGTTTGAGGCCTCAGAGGAGGACTAAGTCCTGCACATTACAGTTTATTCAACAGAGCTGCCCCCAGGGTGGGTGCTGCATCACGTCAGCAGGCCTCCCTTCTCCATCATCCAGGGAAGGGCTGAGACTTGAGTTGCCAGGAGGCAGGGGTAGCCTCACTGGAGTGGGCCTGGGTGTGTCCTCCTCACTCTGCCTTCAGAGAGTTATTTTTCCCTTCCTTGAGTCCATTGCTCCTGGCTGAGCCACACTTCTCATCTAACTTCACTTCTTCACCATCTCCTTTGGGAGGATGTATCCCAGAATGACCAAGACCCATTTGATCTGTCCCATCTTAGCTCCCGAATCCCTGCATCCACAAGAAACAGGCACAGGGCTATCTGGGTTTGGGGTTGTCCAACTGTTCCTCCTTAGCTTCTATTTAAGTACCACTGAGGCCACTCCTCAGAAACCCTGTACAGGGTAGCTATGAGACAGAACCAACTTGAGGGCACTTAACAACAACAATTTCTAATAGAGCCCTGGTGTGGTACTGTAGGATAAGTACTGGTCTGGTAACTGCAAGGTTGCCAGTTCAAACCCACCAGTATCTCATGGAACCAACTCGACAGTATACAACAACAGTTTTGAATATGGTAAATGTCTATATATACAACTCACATTAAAAAAAAAAAAAAAAAAAAAAAGACAAAACCCACTGCTGTTGAGTTGATTCTAACTTACAGCAACCCTACATAGGGTTTCTGAGACTGTAAATCTTTATGGGAGCGGATAGCCTTATCTGTTTTCTATAGAGACAATGGTGGATTTGAACCACAAATCTTGTAGTTAGCAGCCAACTCATAGTGTCATCAGGACTATTTGCAACCCATATAAACTTATTCTTCTCTTCTAGGCTGCCTGCATTTGGACAGAGGACAAAGTCCTAACTGAAAGGAGAATGCAGGGGAATTTTAGGCATAGTGTCAGAGAAATGGACATTACTATATTCAGGGTTCAAAATCACATTTCTTCTATCTGTAAAGAGGAGATTCTGTGTGGTACAAACTGTTAACACTCTCAACTGTTAACAGAAAGGTGTAAGGTTTGAGTCCATCCAGAAACACCTCAGAAGAGCCCAGGCAAACGACTTCCAAAACATCGGTCATTGAAAACCCTTTGGAGCACAGTTCTATTCTGACACACATGGGGTCACACTTATGGCAATTGGTGTCCATGTAGAAGATGACCCTTCCTAGGAAATGGTGACTGCTGGTGAGCAGGTATCCATGGAATATGTTGTGTGTGCCCCCAGAAAATGGAGTACCACAATCAGAAATGTTTAGAAAGCTCTGCTTAAAACTCTCTCC
Source organism: Chrysochloris asiatica (assembly GCF_000296735.1). Lineage (NCBI taxonomy): Eukaryota > Metazoa > Chordata > Mammalia > Afrosoricida > Chrysochloridae > Chrysochloris > Chrysochloris asiatica. Next base: position 2,851,951 of record NW_006408767.1, on the reverse strand, counting down.
ACCCCGTCGCTCCTCCATTCCTCCAAGTCATAGGGTTGTGATAATATTAGAGGCACTGGAAAACTCTGCATCAAACGTACCTACTGGTCTTAAACTTATTTCCCTTTATATCCTCCTGGTGTGCATCACTTCTTAGAAATTCTAAAGCATTCTGGGTATCACCTTTCTGGAAGGCTTGACATCGCTGATTTCATCTGTGACTCTTGTTTCCTACACTGGCCAGGCCAAGAGAATCCTGAGGGTGTGTCAGGTATAAAGAGACCACGAGGGTACCTCCTGGCTAACTCTTGTCACCTCCAGAGGTACTGGGTACTTGAGGGTGCTCTTGGGCTCTGGCAGATGGCTCACAGTCCTGCCCTCCATAGCAGAGTGTGCTGTGTGTGAGAGGCACCACTGACTACCCACCTGAGCTCGTGCCCAGGTCTGCAGGCAGTGAGACCAGTGGGCACTCTTATTTCTCTTCTGTCCATGTGTCTTTCTAGAATGGACGAGAGGAGCTTGGGGGGAGGTCAAGGGCAGCGCTAGTTTTAAGACTAAAGGATTAAAATTGATTCTAAAACTGAGGAATACTGACAAATGCTAGGCTTGATCCTGAGGTCTGAGGTCAGTTGGGTAGGTTTCTAGGTAATTATTTTAAGGAGGCAATCATGTCTTTGTGGCAGCCGGCATCAGACTTTGGTCTCAATGGCAAGGACTCACAAAGGTCACAGCCCTTGGGTGAATGGGAGCAGCCGCGCCCTCTGCACAGGAGGAAGGCTTTGTTGATTCGTTTTATGAGGGTGGTTTGGGCCTGTCTCAGGCCAGCTGATGAGTTGCTCTGGGGTCCAGAGTGTCCCCGAAGAGTCCCACATATTCAGAGACCTCTCTACTCTCTGCCTCCATTCCTTATGGGGAGTTTTTACTCAAAACTCTTCGTCTTGATCAGTCCCCAATCTCTGAGGCTCACCCAACACACTAAGTAGAAGTATCTGAGCCAAAAGGGGCTGTTAAGATCCTTTAAGCCTGTGGTCCCGTATCCTTGCAGAGCACAGGAGTCTCCTGGGAGTTTTGAGGACACAGATTGGCAGGCCCTAGCCTCTGAGATATGGATCCAGCAGTTTGGTGGTGGAAGGGAGGTCTGGGCTTTCTTCTCAATTGCCCCAGGTGATTCAGGTGGTCAGTGACGTTTTAGAACCATTAACTACCTCCTCTCATTTTACAGATAATATACTTCTAAAATAACTTATATTCACCTAAACATACAAAACCCCGACAATTTCTACATGTATAATTCAGTGACATTGAAGGCATTCTTCAAACTATGCAACCATTCTTGTCCTCCTTTTTCCTAATTGTTCCCCCCTATGTTCCATTCCGGAGCCCTGCTGTGGCGCTGTGGGTTAATGCACCAGAATGCAAAGCTGTTTGAACTGCAAGGTTGGCGGTTCAAGCTCACCAGCTGCTCCTTGAAAACCCTATACAGGGTCGCTATGGGTTGGAAACGACTGGACGGCACTTCACAACAACAACAATGTTCCCTTCCATAAATTCACTGTCCCGTGTTTCATTCAATCTTAATAGCTCTAGAAAATCTGGATTCCATAAGAATCTGAAATTCTCTTCCATATTCCCTGCCTTTGATCCGGATTCTTTTATAGCATCTTTGATCAAAATGTACAGGAAAGGTAACTGAGCACCCATCCAGTTCTTCTGGTCTGATGACAAAGGAGGGAGTTAGTCACACATTGTATTTTTACTACTATCTCTTGATCTTCCTCATCCTTGCTCCAGGTGAAGAAAAACCAGTTGTACTTTAGATAGCTGCTTGTAAGCATTTAAAACCCTAGATACTGTACAAGGTATTAGGAGGTAGAACAGAACACCACAAACAATACTAGGTGAATTACTTAAGATGTTCTATTAAACCCTGACCACAAGGTGTTTGGTTCATCATAAAAAACCTCAGCAATTCCTCTTTAAAAAAACCCACTCATTTTGGGAGCGCAGTGGCTCCACACTGAACAGGAAAAGGTAAAAATCATTCACTGCCCTCTCCACTCAGGAGGCAAGCTAAAATGCTAATCAGGTCACCAAATGGGACCAATCCCCCTGGCTTTCCCGCCCTCAAACAGGTATGCAGCCTGGCCCCTCCCTGACTCTGACCCCACAGAGGCCCCTGTTGCCCTCCATTCGGGGCTCAGAATCTGGAGAATTTAGCTCCTCTGAGTCAGCTGGCTTAATAAAATCTGAAACTCTGCTTCACCTCTCTGAGTGGCCTCGGTTTCTTTGACCATGAATCTAAAACTGCTGTAACAATATGATTAAGCACTGGACTGTGAACCACAAGCCAGTAGTTCGAGCCCACCAGCAACTCCTTGGAAGAAAGATAAGGCTTTCTGCTTCCTTGAAGATTTAAAGCTCTGGAAACTCTGTACAGGGTTATGAGTCAGAACTGACTTGATAAGACTTACACCAAACAATAATCACACATTTGCCTGTTTGACTCTTTACATATCAATTACATTAATTGGCTGCGTAACCCTTACCCTTAATCAATGCAAATTTCCCATTCTCATAAACAGAAACTTAGTGCTTCTTTTGCAATAACCTCCCTCTCCCTCTTCCCTTCCCTTTCAGCCCTGGTAACCACTGATCAACTCCGATCTCTGTGCTTTAGGCTGTTACCTTTTTATGTAAGTGAAGTGGTACAAGAGTGGTCTTTTTGTGAATGACTTATTTCATTCAGTACAATGTCTTCAAGTTCCATCTGAGTAACATGAATCAAGGACTTCCACTGTATACCACATTTGGTTTATCCATTCATTCATTGATGGGCATTTAGATGATTTCCAGTTTTGAAGCATTGTGAACAATGTTGCAATGAAGATTGATGTGTATGTATATGTCTGTCCCTGTTGCTGTTTTCAAGTCCCTTGGGTATATTTCTAGCAGTACAACTACTGGATCACACAGTAGCTCTAGTTTTAGTTTTTGAGGAACTGCCATACTCTTCTACAATGACTGTAGTATTTTACATTCCCACCAGCATGGGAAAGGAGTCCAGTTTCCTCACCAACATTTGTTATTTTGCTTTTTATTACTATATTTTTATTACTATATTACCAGTTTGTTGTTGGTAAGTGTTAATGCATCGGTTATGGCTAGGGCTTCCAAGAGGCAGATGCTGGGTTTGAACCGCTGACCTTGTGGTTAGAAGTCCAGTGTTTATCCTACAGGATTCCTAGTGGGAATGAAATTGTATATCATTGTGCTTTCGATTTGCATTTCTTTGATGGCTAATGACAACGAATTCCGGTTGTCATTCTTCATAGCAGTGTGTTCACAGGGTCTTGGTCTTCTTCTTTATAGCTCCCTTCTTTTGGAGAGCAACTTCCTTTCTTTCTGAGTTCCAAGTCCCCTGCTTGGTCTCTGGTAGAAATGATTCTTCCTGCATTCAACTACAATCCCATGCTGAGACTCCCTGGATTACTGAGTCCCTGGGTATCAGCGTGTGTCAGCCACCACCAGTTCCTCCAAGAGGCTCCAGTTCATTTCCAGCTGGCTGCGTCAAGGAACTTGGAGACCTTGTTTGCAGACTCACTAGTACCCTAATGGCAAGTTTCTCTCCCTGTGGTGTCCTCCCCATGCTCCCTGGGCCCTCTCTCAGTTGTGGCATTTCTGGACTCCTGGCTCAGAATGAAGAGTATCTTGAAAGCTCAGTGGCTTTCGTCTGGCCACACTTGAGCTTACTCTTAATTCCTAATGGATCTGGGAAGGACAGGAGGAAGAAAGGATGGGGTTCCAACCAGGCGAGTGTAGAACTGGCCTTTCCTGAAAAGAAAGGAAATCAGAGGAGGACACCAATTCAATGTGAGACTGGGGCGTTTTCATCCCCATGACCTCCACTGGAGATAGCTCTGGGCAGCTAGAAGGCTTTCTGGTCCCGGCCCCAGGATGCCTTCTGGGTGCCTCTGACCTGGTTGGATGGGTTCTTCAGTCAGTCTCACATCTTGCTGCATGTTCAGGCAAGCCATTCTGACCCCGATTTCTCTGAGATGCCCATGTATAATACAGTATCACAATCTATCCAGCACACACAAGTAGAGCACAGGAGTTGGAACCAGGGAAACTTGGATAACCTTGCTGAGATGGGACTGAGAGAAGCTCACACAGCCTCCAAGCTCCAGAGTCTGTGTCAGCAGAGCTCTGTCTGTGAACACCATGTACTGACAAAGGGACTATGTGGCTGCCCACCCCCACCCCCCCATTCCACACCACCCTGCTGCTAACAAGAGAACTACATGACCTCTCACCCCCTCTCTCCTTCCTTGCATTGTACCTGGGATGTGGACACAGATGGTGGCAGCTTATGCTATCTCTAGTTCCTCTTAGGATTTTTGGTCAGCAACCACCTGTTTACTACTCTATCTGCTTGGGAAATACTTCCCTAGAACTATGAAGGGAGTGGTTTTTAAACTTTTCGCGTTCTAGGACCCTTTGCTGAATGCAAAGAGGGTTTAGGAGACTTACTGATGAAGGCCAAAGACCACAGCCTTCAGGATGGTTTGCATCTCAATATAAAGAAAACAAAAATTCTCATCACTGGACCAATAAATAGTATCTGTATAAAATGGAGAAAAGATTGAAGTTGTCAAAGACTTCATTTTGTTCAGATCAGATCAGCCATCAACACTCCGGGAAGCATCAGTCAAGAATTCAAACAATGTATTGTTTGAGACAAACCTGCTGCATAAGACCTCTTTAAAGTGTTGAAGAGCAAAGATGTCATTTTCAGAACTAAGGTGTGTCTAACCCAAACCATCATATTTTTAATAACCTCATATGCATGTGAAAGTTGGAAAGTGAATAAAGAAGACCATAAAAGAATTGATGCAGCTGAGTTGTGGTTTGGAGTAATAACATATTAAATATTACAAGTATATTAAGTTTAAAAGAATATTAGAAGTACCATGGACTGCTAAAAGAACAAACCAATTTGTGTTGGAACAAGTATAGCCAGAATGGGAAAAGTACATTCTTGGAAGCCAGGATGGCCAGACTTCATCTCTCATACTTCGGACATACTATCAGGAGTGCCCAGTCCTTGGAGAAGGATACCATATTTGGCAAAGTGGAGGGATGGAGAAAAATTGGAAGACCCCCAAAAAGATGGATTGGCACAATGGCCGCAGCAACGGGCTCAGGCGTAGCAATGACTGTGAAGTTGGTGCAGCACTGGGCAGTGCTTCCTTCTACTGTGCATAGGGTTGTTGTAAGTTGGTATCAACTCCATGCCACCTAACAACAACAACGGCCCTTTGGATAATCTAATAAAATCAATCAATAAAACACTGATAAAAACATTAATACCCTCTCCTTCTGAAATGTCTTCAGGGTCATTCTAATTCCTTGAAACCCAGGTTAAGACTATGCTCCAAAGACTCCCCAACACTTTCCTAGTTGATATTTCTGAATGGGGACCGCTTCCCACTCCCTCAGCTTCCAACAGGGGTGGTGTCATTCACATGGAGCCTGAACCCCAGACTTAGAAGGCTCTGAAGGATCCCTTGTGGGAGACCAAGGACTGAACACGGTCCTGCACTGTGGTGACCAAATCAGAAGCTGAGACTACACCACCATACTTGGCCCTACTTGGGTTTCCAGGACACATTTTTTTTTCTATTGGAAAAGTGTTTTGAGTTTTTCCTATACTTTTTGACCATTCTGCTATTTGAATTTGCTCAGAACCCATTGGATACTCTCATACCCACATGGACTGCACAGGACCCATCCCTAGAGCTCCAGCCAATGGACTATCCTAGCTGTTTTAGCCCACCATGCCCTCTAGCTCTTGGCTCAGTGGGTACGAGGGCTGTGGGTGTTCTGGGAAGGGCTCTGAGCCCACGTTCCTGCTCTGAGACATATGATGTAATGTCCAGGGCCACAGATCCTGGGGAGATGGGGGCACCCTGAAATGTGGATCACAGGAGCCATGCCAAGTCTGCACTGTGGATGGCCATGCTCCCAGATTAGGTTGGGGCTACAGCCATCCGTAGCTGGGTATAACATCTGCCAGAGTTCTAGCCCTAGCTCTTGCCCACCTCCACTTCCTGCTGAGTCTCTGTGGGCAGGTAGCAACTGGCAGTATTTCGGGCATTCCCTCCTTGGAGTGGTGTTGGCTGCCAACTGCCATGGGACTTCAACACAGCACCCCTGTGGCTCTGTTGACTCAACAGTGTTGAGTCAACACATCACCTGACATCACCCATGGGCACTCAGTATGCAGGACCAGCAAGATGTGGACAAGGCTAGGCAGGCTCTGATGCCCAGCATCTACCACCTGCCTGGTTTCCACAGTGCTGTCCTGAGCTCTGGCTCGTCTGGTTCCGCCACAAGGAAGGGGTATAAATTCTAGTGGGTATCTGTCTCCTGTGATTAATGAGGAGATTTTCCATGGAGAAGGAAGAGGAAAGAAGGAAAAGCTGAAAATAAGGGGAATTCAGTTCTCCCTGCACAAATAGATGTGTTGGCTTTATCTTTCTAAAGACAACCCTGAATTTCAATCCAGAATTCACCTCTGCTCACAATAATAATTCTGAGGATTGTTGTTAAGTACCGTATAGTCGGTTCTGACTCACAGCGACCCTGTACAAGGTTTCCGAGGCTGTAAATCTTTCCAGAAGCAGAAAACCTCATCTTTCTTCTGTGGAACAGCTGGTAGTTTAGAACTGCCGACCTTGAGGCCAGCAGCCCGATTCGTAAGTACTACGCTTCCAAAAGATCACATAATCACACCTGAATTTTTTTATTGTGTTTTAAATAAAGAGGCAACAACTCAACCAGAAGGCAGTGGGGGAGAGATCCCTCTTGTTTTCAATGTCTGCCACATAATAATTACCTTTGTTAGATTTGGTTTTATGGATGGTAGATGTTGGCTCTGGTAGTGTAGTGGTTATGAATCGGCCTGCGAACCGCAAGGTCAGCAGTTGGAAACTACCAGCTGTTCTGCGGGAGAAAGACAAGGCTTTCTGCTTCCATAAAGATTTACAGCCTCGGAAACCCTGTACAGGGTCACTATGAGTCGGAACCGACTCCACAGCACACAACAACAACAACAGATGTTGGCTACCTATTTGCATGATTTAGGGTAGAATGTTCCCTACTTCCTTCCAAATACCCCATTGACAATTCCATCTCTGGGCTCATTCTTTCCATGCACCTTCTTCACTTCAAAGACTTCACACCTCATTGTGCTTGGCCAACTTGATGAAGGTAAGTAGCTGTTGAGGAACAGGTGTCAGGAAGGTGCCATGAAGCCAGATTCCATTGTATCAGAGCGAGTACACTATGCCTCCACATAATTTTCCCTTTGTGCTTGTCTCGTTAGGTTTCTATAATTGGTGTGTGAGGAGTGCCTTGCCAAGGGGAGCAGGTTTTTCCCCATTTATCTTCTGATTCACTCCACAGCTTCAGCTTCTATTGTTAGCTAAGTTCATCATTTATAAACCCGTCATTGATTTTCTAGAGCTCATTATCCCTCCTTATTATGCACCTTGTATATTCCAACGTTATAAAATTACAGTATGCTGTGACTATTTCTTTACATATCTGTTCTCTTCTGATTTGACCCTGTATCTCCCATATCCATCCCATAGTGTCCACTCGGTTACATGTTCCACAAAGTATTCAACTATTTTCCTTAAAATAACAAAGGACACATCTGACTTCATCATGTTTAAAATCAAAGCTCTTAAAAAGACAGAAGATTATAAAAGACAATGACAGACTAAAAGAAAATATTTGCAAAACACCTGTCTGACAAAGGACTTACCTGTATCCAGACTACGCAAATAACTCTCAAAACTTAGTAAGAAAAACAGCAACTCAATAAAAAATGGACAGAGATCTGAACAGATAATTCAGTAAAGAACAGATATTTACTGTTTAATGCTGTGGAGTTGGTTTCACCTTTTAGCGACCTTGTATGGGGTTTTCAAGAAGGGCTGGTGGGTTTGGATCACTGACCTTGCAGCTAGCAGTTCAGTGCTTATCCTACAGTGCCATACCAGGATTCCAGATGACAAATAAGCAAATGAAAACACGTGTAAGATCATTTGCCATTAGAAAATGCAAATTTAAACTACAATAAAATAAATCATAATTATCTAATGTTGCTGCTGTGTGCCATTGAGCTGGTTCCAACTCATAGTGACTCTGTATAGGGTATTCGAGGCTGTAAAACTTGATGGAAGCAGTTCTGTCATCCAGGCCCAATGGGATGGCATCTTTTTCATGGGTGGCTTGTGAATTTAGGACGCTGACCTTGTGGTTAGCAGCCCGATGTGTAACCCACTACTGTATCAGGAGTTTTAGTTCTCTGCTGTTGTTGCTGTTAAGTGTCATCGGATCGATTCTGACCCATCGCAATCCTGTATAGGGTTTCTGAGGAGGAGCTGGTGAGCTTGAACCCCTGACCTTGCAGTTCAAAGCAACTTTGCAGTCCAGTGCATAAACCCACAGTGCCACATCAGTTCTCTAGCGCTGCTATAACACAAATACTACAAGTGGATGACCTTCACAAACAGAGATTGATTTTCGCACTGTTTAGGAGGTTTCAAGTCCAGATTCAGGGTGCCAGCTCTGGGGGAAGGTTTTCTTTCTCAAATAGGGATGGGTTTATGCTCCTGGGCAATCTTCATGTGGCTTGGCATCTCTGGTCATTATCTGCTCTCTGCTCCCTGTCCAATCCTTTACATACCTCAAAAGAGACTGACTCAAAATATACCCTAATCCTTCCTCATTAACATAACAAAGACAACCCATTCCTAAATGGGGTTACAATACAGGAATAGAGGTTAGGATTTATAACACATTTTGGGGGGCATACTTCATAACATTCTACCTTTAGCTGCCCCCCCCAATTCATGCTCTTATCATATGCAACATACATTCACCCCATCGTGTCATCCCCCAAATTTTAATCAACTCTATGTCTAAAATCTCATCTTCTGAATCATCTAAATCATATACGGGTGAGATTCCAGGTATATTCCATTCTGGGGCAAAATTCCTCTACTGTGGACATGTGAAATCTAAAGCACCAGTTATGTTTCCAAAGTATAAGGGTGGAATAGGCACATTTCAAGTGGGAGAAACTTGAGGGAAAGAAAGGATAGTAGGCACCAAACAAGTCCCCAAACCAGCAAAACAAATTATATTAAGCTCTCAAGCCTTAAAATGAATCCTTGAAAAATACTTGGCTAATGGTTCTCCTTCCAGTCTATGAGTGTTGGCCATGTTCTCTGGATTCTGGGTGGAAGACCAATGGCCCACTGAGATGGTATCTCTGCTTCCCTGGATTTGGACAGCCTCATCTCCAAGTCCATGTGAGTGGCAACTTCACCCCCTTGTCCCCAGCAGGCTTTGTTCCTATATCCCTTGGCATGGCAGCCCTATCCCCTCAGCTTTGGGTGGCAGCTCCATCCCTTTGGCACATTTTAATGGTAGCCCCACACTCCAAAACTAAGTTGTTAAAGATCATACTCTTTAAAACCTAGAAGGCTATGGCCTCACCCTTTGAAACTGACAAGGCCCTGTTTCCCATACTCCTTCCAAGGGTTCTGTTGATCTCAGAGCTGCTCCAGGGATGGTCCTCTTCTTGGAAGATGCAGCTTCCTTGTCCTATTTCCTGCTGGAAGAATTCCAAAAGGCAGATAATGTTCTTTTCTTCTTTTCCTGTCTCCTTCAGCCTAAGCTGATAAGTTTTCTGCTATGGTAGTTGGTCAGATCCATCAGTCACAGGTTTAACACAAGATTATGTCGCCTCATCCTTGGTAATTAGTCTAGGACACGTCCCCTTAGTTTGTACAATGGAATTTTCCAAATCCTTAAGTTTTGTTTTCATTTTGCCCAGTTCATTTTTCAGTCCATCTCTTTCCTTTCACAGTTTTACTATAAGCAGCAAGGAGAAACCAAATGATCTCTTTAAGATCTTGCTTAGAATTCTCCTCAGTTAAATATTCATGTGCATCACTTAAAGTTCTACCTTTTATCAAACATTTGAACTTAATTCAGACAAGTTGTTTGCCACTGCCTAACAAGCAGCATCCTTCCTCCACTGTCTAGTTACATGTTCATTATTTTCCCTTAAAGCCTCACCAGAAGTATGTTTAACACCCACATTTCTAGCAACATTTGGTTACTGGTATTCTCTAAGATGACAGAGATTTTCTCTATAACTCTCCTCCTTTCCTAGAACCCTTACCAGAATTGCCTTTCTACTCTTTTAGGCAGAGTCCTGGTGTGGTGCTGTAAGTTAATACGCTAGACTGCAAAGTTGGTTTGGACAGCAAGGTTGGTGGTTCAAGCTCACCAGTCACTCCTTGGAAACCCTCTAGAGGGTCGCTATGGGTTGGAACTGACTCGATGGCACTTAACAACAACAACTCTTTTAGGCACTCTAGGCTTTTACCAGAATGATGTTTACTTGTGCTTTATTTACTATGAAAAGGTTTTTGACTGTGTAGATCATGGCAAGTTATGCTAACACTGAAAAGAATAGATATCCCAGATCACTTGATTGTGCTCATGAAGAACATGTACACAGACTAAGAGGCAGTTGTTTGAACAGAACAAGGGGATACTGAATAGTTTAAAATCAAGAAGGGTGTGTGCCAGGGTTGTGTTCTTTCATAACACTTATTCACTCTGCATGCTGAGCAAATAATCCAAAAAGCTGGAATATATGAAGAAGAATGTGACATCAGGATTGGAGGAAGACTCCTTAATAACCTGTGATATGCAGATGATATAATCTTGCTTGCAAAAAGCAAAGAGGACTTACAATACTTACTGATGAAGATGAAAGATCATAGCCTTTAGTGTGGATTGCATCTTAATGTAAAGAAAACAAAAATCCTCACCACTGGACCAATAAATAACATCATGATAAATGGAGAAAAGTTTGAAACTGTCATAGACTTCATTTTTCTTAGATCCGCAATCACAAAAGCAGCAGTCAAGATAACAAAAGATGTACTGTACTAGACAAGTGCACAAGACCTCTTTAAAGTGTTCAAGGGCAAACATACCAGTTTGAGAACTAAGGTGCACCTGACCCAAGCCATGGTATTTTTAATAGCCTCATATGCATATGAAAGTTGGACAATGAATAAGGAAGATTGTAGAATTGGTACATTTGAGTTAAGGTGTTGGAGAAGAATATTCAAAGTACCATTGGCTGCCAGAAGAACAAATAAATCTTTGTTGGAAGATGTACAGCTAGAATGCTCCCTAAGAGCAAGGATGGCAAGATTTGGTCTCTCATAATTAAGTTATATTATTAGGAGGGTACGGCTACTGGAGAAGGGCATTATGCTTGGTAAAGCTGAGGGTCAGAGAAACAGAAGCTGACTCCCAATGAGATAGAATGGCGCAATGGCAGCAGCAATGGGTTTAAGTATAACAACAGTTGTGAAAATGGCACAGGACCAGCCAGTGTTTCCTTCTGTTGTGCATACGGTTACTATGGGTTGGAATCAACTGGACGGCACCTAACAATGACACAAAGGCTTTTACTGTTAGGCACCTTAAAACCTTCCCAATTTCAAAACTACTTCCACATTTTAAATATTTGTCAGAGCAGCACCTCACTCTTTGTACCAAATTCTGTCTCAGTTCCCTAGTGCTGTTATAACAGTAAAACCATAGTAGATAAATGGCTTTAACAAATGAATTTATTTCCTCACTGTTTAGGAGTCTACAAATCCAGATTCAGGATGCCGGATCTAGTAGAGGTTTTATCTCTGTGTCAACCCTGGAGGAAGCTTGTCTCTTCTGAGTTTCTGCTCTGGGGCAATCTTTATGTGATTTAGCATCTCTCTATCTCATCTCTCCTTAGCTTGCTTTTATATTTCAAAAGAAACTGACTCAAGAGCACCATACACTTAATTCTGTCTCATTGACATAACAAAGATAACCCATTCTGAAATGAAATGATAACTACAGGCAGAAAGGTTAGAATTTACAATACACATTTTGGTGGGGGACACACTTCAATCAGTAACAGATACAAATACATGTTATTCAGACTAACTAAACTTCAAAACAAAGCACGGAATGCTGGCAAGGATGTGCAACAACTGGGGCTCACGCTTTGCTGGTGGGAATGCAAAATGGTACAGCCAGTTTGGAAAAGAGTTAGACAGATTCTTATGACGTTAAACACACATTTGCTATACAGCATAGCCATGCCACTCTTAGATACTTCCCTACGAGACATACAAAAACCTGAGTATGAATGTTGATAGTGGCTTTATTCATAATGGACAGAGACTAGGACTACGCCAAATGCCCTTTGGTTAATTAACGAACAAACATGTACATTCATATAATAGAATTGTTGCTGATGGTTAAGTGCCATAGAGTCGGTTCAAATGATTTTGCAAATCAGCGCATTAACCCACAGCGCAACACAAGGACTCCTATGATACAATATGACTCAATAAAATAAGAAAGGAACTATGGGCATATGAAACAACACCGATGAATTAAAAAAAAAAAAAAAAAAAAGTCAAAGGAGCCAGACTCAAAGTGTAGTTTTCCATTATAAGAAATTCTGGAAAAACAAAATTACAGGGATCAGAAAAAATTATCAGTAGCTGTCAGGGATGGAGGATCAGGGAGGAGTTGACTACAGAGGGGGTATGTAGAAGTTTTTTTGAGGGGTTTGAAGTGTCCTCTGTTTTAGTAGTGATGGCAGTAATAATACAAGTGTACATGCTTATCAAAACACACAGAACTGTACATGGAAAAACGTACATTTTACCATATGTAAATTAGATACCTCAGTTAGCCTGACTTTAAAAAAAAACTCTGAGTTGAGCAGGGTCTGTGTGGCTAGTGGGGAGCCTTCATGCCATTTTGTTTAGGCCTTGGGGATAGGCAGGGTGTTGGGGGCACAGTCAAGTGCTGTACTGGAGTCGCTGCCTCGGCCTAAGGCCCAAGACATGCTCAACTGAAATGAGAAACTGACTCCCTCCCTTGGGCGCAAAACAAAGTTGTGTCTTGGCTTTGGTGTCTTGTAGGCTAAGGAGCCTGGATGGTCACTGTAGTACCCCCTCCTCTCTCCTGTCCTCCTGAGAAGGGGAAGGGATAGGGGTAGGAGAATGGTTAACGATTAGGTTGAGAAAAGGGAAAAAAATTGTACCCCTCCCAATAGAGGCTCTGAAGGAGGCGGAGGGAGTAGGTCCTATGACAGATCTTCATGTCTGCCTAGACTCACACTCAATAGCTTTGGGTGGAGATGCTGGTAGCGCAGCTCCTCAGGGCAGGGTCTGATGCTTCTTTGTTCACTAGCAGCTCTCCAGTCTGACTGTATTCTGCACTGGGCTGCTGGTGTGGGCCTGAGCACAATGGCAGTCACAGCTTTCCAGTGCACTAGGCTTGGTTAGCTGGCCAGGCTGAAGGGAGGTGCTGGGGCCACAGAAAAGGTTCATCTCCAGCCCACCTTCTCCTTGTGGTTCTCTGCAATTGCACAATTGTTCATAGTGTTTTGTCCTGTCCCCTCTCCCTAACCCCCACCCCCGGAGGTCACAGCTCTCCTAAGTCTATGACTTTTCTTTCTGTTAGGTGAAGACAGTGTAGATACAGCCATCCAACCCTAAGACCCGGGTTCACAGACTGCTTTTGAGGGCCTCCTAAGGAAGAATCCTGTGGCTAGGGCCAGTCCCTTCTTCTGGGCTCTGGTGCATGTGTGTGATCAGGGACCAGAGTCACAAGACCCTGTATAGTCAACTGGCCGGAGGGAGGCGGGCAGGGAAACATCAGACATTCCTTGCTTTAAGAAGCCAAGTTGTGTTATCTGAGAGGTTCTACCAAGGGTAATGTGACATTTACAAAACACCCAGGGGGTTGCTGCCTCTGACATCGAGGAGAAGGGGTGTGGGGAGGGTGTGTCCTCTGGGCACAGAGCCTGCCGCCTGTGCTGTGTAAATTACAACAAGGCCACCTGCTCTCACAGGTCTTGGCTCAAAGCTCGCTCTCCTTTCCTCTACCTGCAACCCACTGACCACCATCAACCCTTACCTGAAGAAAGTCCTGTGACAGAATGTCTATCAACATGACATGGGCAGGCACCCTCCGAGACCCTGCTCTGTACACATAGGCAAATGCTTACTCTCTGCTAACTCACCTTGAAGGAGGAATGGTCCCTGCCCTCATTAAATTATTGTGTGCTGACTGTAGCAATAACTCTACCACTTTCAGAGTCCTGGAGTGGCGCTGTGGGATAATGCACGGGACCCCAAGCTCAGTCTGAACCACAAGGTTGGTGGTTCAAACTCACTAGCTGCTCCTCAGAAACCCTACACAGGGTTGCTATGAGTCAGAACCAACTCAACTTGGCATTTAACAACAACCATCACCCACTTATAAAGGACTCCCAGTATGGTGCTGTAGGATCAGCAATGGACTGGGAACCACAAGGTCATCAGTTCAAACCCACTCACTGTTCCTCAGATACCCTATACAGGGTCACTATGAGTCAGAACTGACTTGATGGCACTTAATAACAACAACAACACCTACTTATAAAGAAACTCTAGTAGCATAGCGGGTTATGAATTGGGCTGGTAACTACAAGGTGAAAAGTTCGAATCTACCTGCTGCTCTAAGGGAGAAAGAAGAAACTTTCAGCTCCCATAAAGATTTACAGCCTTGGAAACCCTATACAGGGTCACTGAGTTAGAACCTACTTCATGACACATAACCACCACCACCACCACCATCACCACCACTCACTTATAACCTGAACTTCCATTCGTTCTTGTTGTTATATACTATAAAGTCTTTTCTGAATCGTAGCAACCATGCCTGGGGTTTCCGAGGAGCGGCTGGTGAGTTTGAACCACTGACCCTGTGGTTCAAATCAACCTTGTGGTCCAGTGCTTTATCCCCCCAGGGCTCCAAAGCAGCTCTTTGTTGTTAGCAAAACAGACAAATCTCTTCAGCACACACTCTTCATCACTCCACCACAGGTGTCAGGGTGACTTGGTTCCTATGGGTTTCTAGGTGGGGGGGGGGGGGGTCTTCACCATGGTCTGAGCACTGGCTGAGGTAGGTGCCACAAGCTTCAGCACAGTTAGATGTACTTTTAGGGAAGTATAGCTCCTGACCTTGTGGGTACATCCTGCTCCTGAAGTGTTGGGGAGCCCCAGGACTGACCACGGGGACTGAGCCCTGGGATTAGCGCTACACCATCGGGGCTTCATTGTGGGTGTGGCAAAGTGGCTACTCTGTAGCCTGGGGTAGGGGTAGGGGTAGGGGTAGGGGGTGTGGGGTGTGGCTGGCTGCTCTGTGGGCCTGGGTTCCCGCCTGGCAGCATGCAGCCTGAAACACTTGGACTCTTCCGCCACTCAGAACAAGGGCCTGCTCTCCTTACCCCTGTATGTACCCCAGGAGGCTACATACAGATACACCAAGTTTCCAGGTAAACCCCCCACACACACACACCTCACCTTCCATTATTAACTTTCAAATATTTGAACCTCAGGGTCTTAGGTGTTAGAACCTCAGTCTGAAAAGTCAGTTTGAGATCAAGGCAATGGCAAGGTTGAGACAAATCTCCCCATTCCTTTCAGATCAAGTAATCAGAACCTGCCCCATCACTCAGGTTACTGGGGCTAGGAGAGAGCAGAGCCCCGACTGCACTGTACAGGGTAGGGTGGCTCTCCCCAATAGAGGGCGTCCTGGGGAGCCCAGCCTACATGATGCAAGGCCCAGCCCCTCTTTCCTGCTCACCCAGCATGGCACACATTCTTTGTGAAGGAGATGACAAAGAACCCTGCCTTGGGGATCTCCCAGATGGAAGAACAGTCAGTGGCTACAGAGGAGACCATCGACACAGGGGGTGGGGAGACATCAGGGTGGTGAATCCAGGATAACCAGGGGCTCCACAGTTAGAGCAAAGGGCTCACACTCATGGCTCAGCTAAGGCAGGACAGGCAGCTCATGGAGGGCCTGGCACAAGGTGAAGAAAGCCCTTTGTCCTTCAGCCCACTGAAACTCTGGGTGGTGTTGAGGTGGGGCCATGCCAACACACTGACCCACTCATGGGTGGGTGCGTAGAGGGTAGAAGGTCCAAGGAAATAGCCTGCCAAGGCACCGTTAGAGCTGAGTGTGGCCGGTGGGCAAGAGGAGCAGAGGAGGGCAGCACTACTGCGTGTGGCCTGGGCTAGTAGCCTGACTATCCCTTGTGCGCTAACTTGTGCAGATGGGCACATGGCTATGCCAGCATTTCTGGGCCTGTCAGTGTGACCTCCATGCCTCCAGGGCAGGTAGGCCCAGCAGAGTGGGGCTGGACAGTATAGTGGGCAGTGCCAGGTGGGGCTGAACTCAACACCTGAGCTGTTGAGGGGACCCAGGCATTTCAACTCACTGAGCTCTGGTTCCGAGTCAGGCAGAACCTATCAGGGCACACAGTGCAGCCAGACCTGTCTCCAGGCCACCACAGCTGGGGTTGGGGGCTGCCTATAGTAACTGAGGAAGCAGCAGAGGGGCACACTATAAAGGTTCTTCCTGCCCAGGACTTATGGTGCCAGCCTCTGTCATCATCATCATCTTCTCAGCCAAGTCTAGGTCTGCCTACAGCCTGGTGAGCAGTTCCTACACACACCAACTGCCTCCCTCCTCAGATACCCATGGTTCTCTGTTTGTTTCACTGAGCAGTTTCTTTGGTGCCAAGGGAGCTTGCTTGGGCAGTGTGAAAGGTACCCTGGGAAAGGAGGGCACTTAGCCCCCTGGAGAAATGTATGTTCAGCCTTCATGTTCTGAAGCCCCCCACCCAGCTCCATGAAACTGAGCTCCAAGTGTCCACCTGGGAGACTGCTTCTTAAGGACCCCCTTTCAGCCATTCTCTCACTGCTGTCCCTCATCCCACTCCTTGCTTGTGCTTCCTGAGAGCCCTCTCTTGCCCAGGGTCTGCTTTGGGGCGATAGGAGGACGAATGTAAGGATGATTGCTGCTACCCCTGCACACCTGTGAAGAAGAGAAAGTACCAGAATTGGACCACTGGGTGCCCTCTGAGGCATCCAAAGATGTAATTATTCTACCAAACCCTAATTCTTCAACAAGGTCCTATAATCAAGGTATACTACATACAGTCAAATGGTTATTGGTAGACTCCAATGAATGAGTTTGGAAATAACCTTTGCGTTAGAAATACTAGACAGTACCCAATTATGTTTGAGGTCAGGGCTAGCTCCTTCCCTGAAACTGATGCCCTGCCCACACCTACTGGTTGTCCTCCTACCTCCTATCTAAGAGTGAGAGCTACCCTGCATTTGAGTAGGATGTTCTTGCACAACTCTAATGGGCTAGTTATACTAGAAGCACAGTTGTACTAATAATATTCCTGAGAAGGGGTCCTCCTTGGAGCCTCCTCTGAAATCCAGCAGGAAGACTGCCTTCCTCTCTTGTGTGAGGCCACACCTGCAGGCCCCCTCCAACAAGGGACAGGCAAGGGCGCGTGGCCTGCCTGGGGGAAGGCCACAGTGGCTCCTGTGTCAGCCACCTGCTGAGAAAGAGCAGCTAGGAGTTACCATGGGGAGACAGAAAAGCCTAGGCTTTGTTGGGATTGAGGCAGGGAGAAGTAGTCTTGTCTTTGTTGCTACAGCAACCTTTATCTTACAAGGAGGCTTGTCAAAAGAGGTTCTCCTTTCTTTTAGAGAGGCTTATTTTTCAATTAAGAAATGGTAAAGGAATCTTTCAGACAATTTTTGCTTTGAAATAATCAGTAAATGAAACAATATAGATTACCAGGACACCTATGGTCTAATTAAGTGTTTGGAGGAGATATAAAGGACATAAGCCTCAGTTCTAATCCTTGGACAATAGAAATGAGCGGAGGGGACAGAAATAAACATATGAACCCATTCAGTCACAGTCCAGGGAGCATACGATGAAGGACTGTCACACACTCTTTTCTGGAAAAAGCAAATGTGGCCATAAATCACTAAAAGTAAAGGAAAGTGATTCAACAAACACGATGGCTGATCGGGTGGATGTGTAGTACAGAGCTCTGCCAACAACAACACAGAATACCCGACCAAGCAGGTTCAGGAGATGGTCCCAGAACTCTGAACCACATATAAAGGAATACTTAGAAGGTTGGAAGGCTTACAGCTGGGGGAATTTGTGGCAGAAGCAAGAAATCCATTGCTTTCTAGTCCAGGACGCTTGGTTGCTCCAGGAGCCGCCATCTTGGGTGAGACCATGTCGGGGAAGGATCGGAGCGGCCACAGACGCCTGGCAGAACCGCTGAGATAAAGGTGTGGACATTCTTTTTTTTTGGTAGCTGTTCATTAGTCCCTTGCTGTCTGCGCACCTCCATTCTGGTGACTATAGGGGTGCTTGAGCTACTGGCCACCCCAGCCCCACCCTCGGAGGGTTCTACTACGCATGTGCACAGATCTCCTAGAAATTTAAAGAGATAGTTTCCAATTAAAACCAAACGGCCACAGCCAGCCCTGAACTGTTTCAACTAGAAAAAAGGCCTGAATGGGGATTGTGGAGCAGGACAAGCAGACAAGAGAAAATAGGTAAAAAATTAAATCCTAAGTTACGTCAAAACGACCAACAGTGGTATCTTGAAACTTCTCAGGAAGAAGAGTGAAAGGAAAGCCCATTTCCTGATCACATCTACATGGAGACATTCAGAAAGCATAAAAAATACCAAAATACACACCCATCTAAGTGTTAATGCCACAGATAACCCCTAAAGATGCCCCCAAAACAGAAGCAGATGACCATATCTGCACATGAGATAAAGTGACTGAGATAAAGTGACTGAGGCAAATGAGTTGTAAGTAGACCTACACTCCATACTGGAAGATGGGCAGGCTTTGGAAATGCCTGAGAAGGAATTCCTAAAAACGATTATAAAAGGTATCAAAACACTATACAATGCAGTTGAGAAAAATAAAGAAGTCAGGAAAGTGCTATAGGAACAATCAAATAAGATAGATAGAGCATTGGAAATAATTCAAAACCTACAGAAAGTGGTTCAAACGATTAATAATAGAATATCAGAAATGGACAATACATTGAAAGGGCAAAGGAATAGAATTGAAGAGATAGAAGCTAGAACTAGTGAGCTAGAAGATAAATCTCTCAACACTACTAAGATAGAACAAATACAAAAAAGGATAAAAAAATCAGAAGAAGGCCTAAGATTCATGTTGGATAACATGAAGAGGAATAACATAAGAATTATTGGCATTCCAGAACAGGAACAATCACACAAGCCCATAGAGGAGATAGTTGAAGAGCTTCTGGAAGAAAATTTTCCTAACATCAAGAAAAGTGAAAAGATAAGTATTCAAGAAGCTCAGCGAACCCCAGGATGGACAGACCCTAAAAGACAATCACCAAGACATATAATAATCAAGCTCTCCAAAATAAAAAATAAAGACAGCATTTTGAAAGCCGCTAGGGAAACGAGAAATATAACATACAAAAACAAACAAATCAGATTAAGCTCGGACTTCTCAACAGAAACCATGCAGGCAAGAAAGCAATGGGGAGAGATATATAAAACCCTGAAAGAAAAAAACTGCCAACCAAGAATCCTCTACCCAGCAAAGCTGTCAATCAAATACGATGGTGTAATCAAAACATTCCAGGATAAGCAGAAGCTAAGGGATTTTGCCAAATCCAACCCTGCTATGAAAAATATCCTAAAGGAAGTTCTGTGGACTGAGAACCAACAAGAACACACAACAACTACAGAATGACGTACATGGCAGCATTAACCTGAACTCAGTAGACAAATGAAAGAGTCACAAACAGAATAAAATTATAAGAACAGAGGATCTGGGAGGTCAGTCTATGATCAAAACAATTACAATGTGAAAAAAGGTAAATACAGAAGAACAGAGATTCAGGTGGTGGGAAGGTCAGGTAGATTACTGGATAAAATAGACTATCTTAAATAGAGGGAAGAACTAATGGAATATAAGGTAACCATAATGGGGTTGGGGTGGGAGGTTCATTTTGGTGTTGGGGAGGGCAATACAAGAAACGGGGAGGAGGCAGAAAAACAAGATAGATAGGAGAACACTGAGACTGATTTGTATGGCCTAGTGGGACAGAGGTAAATAGTGATGCATACTCAACCTAGGAACAACAGGGTTCTGGAATACAGGGATCTAAGTATAGCTTGAAGAGGGTAAATAATAGTAAAATCCTTGAATGTCTTATGAAAAAAAAAAAAAAAAGTATTACTATTCCTCCCAGTCCCTCCATACACAGAGTAGACAGGGATGGGCAACTTGGCCATTGGCTACCCAAAATGGGGGCTGGAGGGGTGGGGGGAATACAAAGGCAAGAAGTGACTGGCTTACAAGCTTTCAAGAGGGAACCTAGATTCAGAGGGCATGCAGGTAGGTAGAATCTCCACTGAGTAGTATCCAATCTGTCTGGGTGGAGCTGATGAAAGGAAATGCGGATGTCTCTTGTGATACAATAGTGAATAATTGTCATCAGGACTGATTGTGAGGGTTGGAAATGTAAAGGTAGATGTTTTGTAGCAAGGAGGGGAATGATTAACTTTGCAGTCTAGGAGCGGAGGTCCCTGGGATCATCAAGGGAGAAAAGCAGAGCGGGATCCTACCCAGAGAAGCAGTGACACCAGAGATGGAGGCAGAAAGGATGGTGTGCAGAGATGGAGCAGCTGGGGACTTTAGACCCAGAGAGGGAGAGAGGCTGCGTGCTGATGACTGTGGGGCAGGCTTGTAGGGTATATCCTTTGGTTGGTTGATGATGCACGGAGGGGATTGTAACCATGGCAATGAAATGATATATGATAGGATGAATGTAAAACTAATGTTCTCTCATATAAACTATCACATAATTCACAATAAAACTTTAAAAAAAAAAAAAAGGAAAGGAAAGTAAGCCTGGTGCACAGAGAGCAAGCGCTGTGAACCATAAGGGGAGGGAGTAAGCAGAGACAGCGAGAGGTCCTTGGAGAAATGTTAGGCTTGAGATCAACTGGGGATGCCCCGAGGGGTGGACAGTGACCTTCCTCCATAAATTGTTATGAACTGGTACCCCCATATCGCAAAATAATAAACCTTAATAGGAAACTTCCATGCCTGCAAATATTTTGCCTCGCCCAAGATTAACACAAGAATCCAGTGCTGTTACATTGCATCTGACTGATGGCAACCCTGTGTGTGTCAAGAGTAGGATTGGGTCACAGGGATTTCAAGGAATTTAATCTTCTGGAAGTCGATTTAACCAGGTCTTTCTTTCACAGCACAGCACCACAGCGTGGATTTGAACTGTCAACCTTTCACTTAGCAGCTGAGCGAAAACAGCATCATTCGGAGACCTTGATTAATTGAGGTTGTCATTGAGTTGGATTCTGACTTACAGATTCTGTAAGACAGAGATGAACTTCGCCATAGGATTTCCAAGGCTATAAATCTGTACGGGAGCAGACTGCCATAGCCTTTCATGCAGAGTGGCTGGTGGGTATGAACCACTAACTTTTCAGTTAGTAGTCAAACACTTAACCCCTGTGCCACCAGGCTCCTAGATTATTACAATGTTGTTGCTGTTAAGTGTTGTCGAGTTGGTTCATATTAATAGTGACCCTGCATAGGGTTTCTAAGGAACAGCTGGTGAGTCTGAACTTCAGCCTAGCTATTAGTAAACTGGTGTGGCACTGTGGGTTAATGCGCCAGACTGCAAAGCTGTTTGAACTGCAAGGTTGGCGGTTCAAGCTCACCAGCTGCTCCTTCAAAACCCTATACAGGGTCGCTATGGGTCAGAATCAACTCTATGGCGCTTAACAACAACAATTAGTAAACTAATGTTTATCCTACAGTGCCTCCTCAGGACTCCAATGTTGTGGTTGTTAAGTGACAGATCCTGTGGACCTCAGCTTTCCCTGCCTGGGAACCAGGACCTTAGCTTCACAGAGCCTGCTGGATACATGCCACTGCCTCTATTCTGGGGCTTGACCAAGACCTACCATGACTCCACGCACATTAGTTTGGGAAACTTGGCTTGTTAAATCAGCAGATTCTTCTCCCCTTCCCCAGAAGTGAGAAATTGCTCATTGGGGTGGGGGTCAGGAATCTGTATTTCTCACCAGGACCGGGTGACTTGGCAGAGGCACTGGGAGGAACCTTGGTTCTGGGTGAAGACCAGAGCCCATGGGGCAGCTCGTGATTCCCTCTGCAAGGCTAGATCATGTGGCTCAGCTATTTAGTGCTGCTCTAACAAATACTAAGGAGCTCTGGTAGCGTAGTGGTTACGAATCAGGCTGCTAACCTCAAGGTCAGCAGTTCGAAACTACCAGCTGTTCCGCAAGAGAAAGATGAGGCATTCTGCTCCCGTAAAGATTTACAGCCTCGGAAACCCTGTACAGAGTCGCTATGAATCAGAACTGACTCCACGACACATAACAACAAGTTCCATGAAAATATACTGAGTTGGATCCTGACACTGACGTAAGAAGGTAGTTTGACTCTTTGGCCAGACTTTCCGAAACGTTGACAGCAGATGGGCTGGGGTGCAACTGATTCCAGCAGCCTCCCCAGGTTTGCTCCAATATGCTTGTCCTACTGAGTCCTTATGGGCATCTGAATTCTCTCCCCATCTGCTAGCAATGCTCATCTGCAACGCACCTTTGAAGTTTAAAATCCATTTGTCAATAATTTATTTCTTTGGATGGAGGCACTCGGGCTCAAATGTCCTGCATTAACATACTCCCAGGGGAGAGCCCTGCTTCCGACTGCTAGGAAATAAGACCTTCACATGAATTAATGGCCAGTATGGGCCTAAGGGCACAGCGCCCAGGACAGTTAAGATTTGACTGGGGCATGAGGTGATGCCAGAAAGGGAGGACCAGATCCAGGGGTCTCCTTAGGAACCTAGATTCGGGTCTGCAGGCCATGAATGCAGGAACTTGAGATGAAGTCTTCAGAACTAGAATAAAGCAAAGCTGTCTTTTTGGCCAGCCTGAACTCTTCTTACACACCATCACAGGCCTCCTGTGGCCTGGTCCGCTTTCTTCTCTTACCCTGCCTCTATTTCACACACTACATGGTGCAGAGAGAAAGGCACACCTCTAAAGGAAGCCCACCACTCCCTCTCAACCTCCTCCCATGATCTGTTGCTGAAATCCTCTCATTAAAAAAAAATGACATTGTCAATACTTTCTCATCTGTCAGTTTATTGCACTGTGGCGGCTTTTGTGTTGCTGTGATACTAGGAACAATGCCACCAGTATTTTAAAAAACATCAGGGTCATCTATAGTGGACCGGATTCAGCAGAGCTTCCAGACTAAGACAGACTGGGAAGACCTGCCAACCTACTATCAAAAAAATAGGCCAGTGAAAATTTTATGAATGGTAGGGGAATACTGTCTGATATAGTGCTGGAAGATGAGCCCCTTAGGTTGGAAGGCACTCACAATACAACTGGAGATGAGCTGCCTCCTCAAAGCACAGCTGATTTTAATGATATGAGTGGAGGAAAACTTTTGGAAGCTTCACTTGCTGATGTGGGCACTGCTCGAAAAGAGGAGAAACCGTAGTAAACATCCATCAATAATGACAACATGAAAGTAAGAATCTAGAAAAGTGGGAAGGCATAAAAAAATGAACCAAGATCAATATCCTAGGCATTAGTGAACTAAATACACTGGTGTTGGCCATTTTGAATCAGACAACCAAATGGTTTACTAAGCAAGGA
This sequence comes from Chrysochloris asiatica, assembly GCF_000296735.1. Taxonomy (NCBI): domain Eukaryota; kingdom Metazoa; phylum Chordata; class Mammalia; order Afrosoricida; family Chrysochloridae; genus Chrysochloris; species Chrysochloris asiatica. The sequence goes on along the minus strand of NW_006408767.1, from coordinate 2,828,208 downwards.
ATAACAAATTGAAGAGAAATGACATTACATTCATCATTAAAAAGAACATTTCAAGATCTATCTCGAAGTACAACACAGTCATTGTATGTTACAAGGAAGACCAGTTAATTGACTTTTTTCAATTTAATGCACCACCCACTATTGTCAAAGATGAATGAATTGAAGAATTTTTGCAGTCTGAAGTTGATCAAACATGCAATCAAGATGCATTGATAATTACTGCTGATTGGAATGTGGAAGTTGGAAACAAAAAAGGATTGCTGTTGTTGTTAAGTGTCATCGAGTTGGTTCTGACTCATAGTGATTCTGTATAGAGTTGACTGGTGGGTTTGAACCACGAACCTTGCAGTTCAAACAAGCACTTGCAGAACAGTGCCTATCCTACAGTGCCACACCATGACTCCAAAGAAAGACTGGTGATTAGAAAATATGGCCTTAGTGACAGAAACAATGCTGGAGATCACATGATTTTTCTAAGAACAATGAGTTATTCAATGCAAATACCTTTTTTTTCAACAACATAAACAGACATTATACATGTGGACTTCATCGGATGGAATACACAGGAATCAAATCGACTATATTTGTGAAAAAAAGATGATGGAGAAACTCAATATCGTTAGCCAAAAGAGGCTAAGGGCCAACTGAGGAATGGACCATCAATGACCCCTATGCAGGTTCAAGTTGATGCTGAGGAAAAGTAAAACACATGCATGAGAGCCAAAATAGTACCTTATGAATATCCTACCTGAATTTACATAAAAGTTCAAAAGCAGATATGATGTGCTGGACACTAAAGAACAAAGAGTAGATGAATTACATGAAGAAAGCAAAAGTTCATTAAAAAGTTAAGATAAAAAGAAAAGGCCATTTAGTTGCAAGAGACTCAGAATACAACTTGCTCCTGAACATAGAGAAGCTACTGTGAATGGAAGAAAGGATGAAACAAAGTCAACAGAACATTTCAAAGGACAGCTCAGGAAGACAAAGTCAAGTATTATAATGAAATATGCAAAGACCTGGAGTTAGAAAATCCAAAGGGAAGAACAAACTTGGCATGTATTATTGAGCCGAAAGAATTGAAAAAAAAATTCAAGTCTTGAATGACAGCATTGAAGGATTCTATGGGTAAACTACTGAATGATGCAGAAGGCATGAAAAGAAGGTGGAAGGAATACAAAGTCATATGCCAAAAATAACTAGTCAATGTTCAACCATTTCAGGGGCTAATGAAGGAAGGAAGTTCAAACAGCATTGAAGGCTTTGTCTAAAAACAAGTCTCCAGAGGGTGACCTTGAGCCCTAAGGACAGACATAGCGGTGGTCTGGAAGCTGAGTGTTGTCTGCGGTGCTCACGGAGCCCAAGCTCTGTTCCTCTGAACTCTAGTGATCAGACCTGCTGTTGTCTCAGCATTTCTCCAGGACCGGTCTACTCTAGGAGTGCAGCACATTCACCTGTCCTCAGCCACTGTTCTGCTTCCAAGGCTGCGTCTCTCCCCTGGACTGGTAAGAGGGTTGTCAGTGTTTTGCTCCTGGGTCTGCTCCCAGCTGCTTATTTGAATCCTTGCTCTGTGATGAACTACTCTCTAGCTGCGGTCACTGGGGCCTGGGACAGGTTGTTACTATGTCCATGAGGATGCACCACAGAAAGCTGCCAAGGCTGGCCTCCTGGCACTCTCGGCTCCAATCTCTGCTGGTCTGTGCTAGTTCAGCTATCACAATGTGGCATCTGCAAAGCTGTGGCCATGCTGTGGAAGCTCTGACTTTTGACTTAGTCCCTTAAAAAATGATTGTCCACCTCTCTGCCTCTGCTCTGTCATCCCGTTCAACCATCAGTAAGGAGGAAATAAGAGATGTCCATTGGTGCCTATCCTAGAGTGCCACACCCTCATCTGATCACCTGATTCTTTTCACAATTTAATCTTGGAGGAAAAGGTTTGAGAGGAATTAATATTCACAGAATAGTGAGGCTGCCTTCCATATTCTGGTGAGATAATGGGATTATCTCCTAGCTTTTTAGTAGACTCACACTGTGATAAAACATTGTATGAGTATATACCTTTTAATTTATCAATCTCTTAATGGGAATTCAATTTGTTACTATCAGCATATTACAATCGTACCTCCTCAATATTTATTCTAGGAATGATGGACAATGGGAAAGTCTGTTAACTTATAAATAAAGAATCTGCAGAAAAATTTTAACTGTCTTAAGTTTTGGAAACATCCCCCCTCTGTTTTGTTTTTTTAATGCTCTTCTGTTGATGGTTACATGTCCAAGTGAAACTTTAAAATAAGGAAATGTCTCACTAATTTCTGAATTCTAGGAGGAAAAGCTTGCAGAATGTTTGAATATAGAGAAGTTCCATTTCTTGTAGATGTATTAAAATATGCATTGCAAACTGAGACATATCCTTCAAATGTCCTTAAATAATCTGCCTACAAATAGAATACTGAAAAGTAACAAACTGCTATTTTCTTACTTTGGGCATCTCTAATGTGAAAATGTATTCTATGAAAACAAAAACTTTTACAATAAAATGATATATAATAAAAATAAATAAAGAAATAAAAACAAGTCTCCAGTAACTGACAGAATACCAGCTGAGATGTTTCAACAAATGGACGCGACACTAGAAATGCTCACTCAGAAGCCAAGAAATGTGGAAGACACAAACCTGGCCAACCAGTTGGAAGAAAAGTGATCCAATAGAATGTGGACCTTTTTGAGCAGTATCATGAATATAACATGAAAGTAAAATTTTTCAAAAGATAATTAAAAAGCAGTTGCAGCAGTACATCTTCATGAAATTCAGAACTAGACCTGGAATATCAATGTTGATGTCAGGTGGATCTTGGCTAAAAGCAGAGAATACTGGAAAGATGTTTACCCGTGTTTTATTGAGTATACAAAGACTGTGGGGATCAGATCAAACTACAGATAACACTGTGAAGAATGGGAATTCCAGAACACTTAACTGTGCTGCAAAAATCAGGTGAGGGCCGTGTCTGACTTCTGCTGATTTCACAAGGGGGATGGAGAGTCAGATTCAAGGCCAATTTCTATGAAGTGGAGGTCAGACAAGCCTCTACCCTATAATCTTCTTTACCGTATTCAGACACCAACCATCCCACAATACTCTCTGCTTCACATCTGGATTAGACAATCCATTGCAATGATCACACAGAAGTCAGAACAATACTCATGATTATGAGGTTTATTAGAGAGACAAATATGGTACAATACAGGATCAAAAAGTAACTCAAGACGCAGCAGTTTTTCAGTCAGAAACTCCTCTTGTCTGCCACACTGCAGGCACACCTCACTCTTGTCTTTGGCTTCTCAGCCATGTGACCTTGTGGCCTTTGTACTGCCCAGGCAAGTGTTACCAAGATCCTTTAGTTATTCTGTAATATTCCAAGGGCACATTCTGCACACCAGCCTTCTGCTCATAGCCACACAGCTTTAACTCAGGCCTAGATGTTTACAGTTGATCCATGTTGCTGCCTTGGCCACCACATCTGTTGTCATCATATCTTGAGGTAGGGATCTCACACTCCACTCACAGTCTACTTTCTTGATGGTCCTGGGATCATCTGTTACTGCTTTTGAGATGGCTCCTTTTAAACTCTGGAAGGTAAAACTAACCAATCCCAGCCTTAGATTCCTAAAGACATTATTTGCATGGTTCCGCCCAATCGCTCCACCACTCTTCTGTCAGTTGCTTTACTGTGGTCACTTGCATGTTGCTGTGATTCTGGAAGCTATGTCACTGGTATCTTAAATACCAACAGGGTCATCCATGGTTTCAGGTGAGTTTCCAGAATAAGGCAGACTATGAAGAAAGAGACTACCTCCAAATATTTAGTCACTAAAAACCTTATGAATAGCAGTGGAACACTGTCAGATAGCACTAGAATATTGAACATTGAAACACGATGAAAAGCACCAGAATAATGTCCGATATGGTGCCAGACAATGAGCCCATCAGGCTGGAAAGCCCCAAAAAATAGGACTGAGGAAGAGCTGCTTCCTCAAAGTAGAGTGGACCGTGATGACACAAATGGAGTAACGCTTTCAGGATGTTCATTTGCTGATGGGGCACAACACAAAATGAGGAGAAACAGCTATAAACAGTCATTAATAATCAAAATATGGACTGTATGAAGTATGAATCTAGTAAAATTGGAAGCTGTCGACAATGAGATAGAACACATAAACATCAATCTCCTAGGCATTAGTGAGCTGAAAGGACTCCTGGTGTGGCACTGTAGGATCAGAACTGGACTGTGGACCACAAGGTAAGCAGTTCAAACCCACCAGCTGCTCCTTGGAAACCCTTTACAGGGTTGCTATGAGTCAGAACCAACTCGACGGCACTTAACAAGAGTGAGCTGAAATGGACTTATATTAGTCATCTTGAATCTGACAACCACCTGGTTTACTATGCTAAGAATGATAAATTGGAGTAATGGTGTAGCATTCACCATCAAAAAGAACATTTTAAGTTCTACCTTGAAGTACAATGCTGTCCGTGATAGGATAATATCCATATGCCTGCAAGGAAGACCAGTTAATACAATTATTACTCAAATTTATGCACCAACCACTAAAGCCAGTGATGATGGAATTGAAGCATTCAACTGACTTTTTCAGCCTGAAATAGATGAAACATGCAAAAAGATGTACTGGTAATTAATGGCGACTGGAATGCAAAGGTTGGAAACAAAAGAGGAGGGATCAGTAGTTGGAAAACATGGCCTTGGGAATAGAAATGATGCAAGATAGAATTTTTTGAGACCAGTGGCTTCTTCATTGCAAATACCTTTTTAAACATCATAAAAGATGACTATCAAATGGATCTCACCAGATGGAAAACACAGAAATCAAATTCACTACATCTGTGGAAAGAGATGATGGAAAAGTTCCAAATCATCAGTTAAAACAATAGCAGGGGGCATACATTGTGGAACTAACCATCAATTGCTCATATGTAAGTACAGGCTGAAGCTGAAGAAAATTAAAACGAGTCCACAAGAGTCCAAATATGACCGTGAATATATCCCACCTGAATTTAGTGATGATCTCACAGAGATGAATTAGACATTAATGACCGAAGATCAGAAGAGTTGTGGGAAGACAACAGAACACCATAAAGGAAGAAAGCAAAAAGGTCATTAAGAAGACAAGGAAGGAGGAAAAAGCCAAAATGCATGTCAGAAGAGACTCTACAATGGAAGAAATGCTGAGGTAAAAGAGCTGAATAGAAATTTTCAAAGGCCAGCTTGAGAAGACAAAGCCAAATAATATAACAAAATGTGCAAAGTCCTGGAATTAGAAAACCAGAAGTGAAGACAATGCTCAGCATTTCTCAAGCTGAGGGAAATTAAGAAAAAATTCAAGCCCTGACTTATAATATTGAAGGATTCAATGAGCAAAATGGAATCCTGGTATAGGATAAGCGCTCGACTGCAAGGTTGGTTTGAACTGCAACGTAGACAGTTCAAAGTCATCAGCTGCTCCTCAGAAACCCTATGCAGGGTCGCCATGAGTTGGAAACAACTCTACAGCACTTAGCAATAATAACAACTGGAAAAATACTGAATGAAGCAGAAAATATAAAAATAAGATGGAAGGAACACACAGAGTTAGTGCAACAAAAATAAATGGTTGATGTTCAATCATTTCAAGAGGTAGCATATGATCAAGAGCCAATGGTACTGAAGAGAGAATTCCAATGTACACTTAAGGCACTGGCAAAGAACAAGGCTCTGGGAATTGATGGAATACAACTTGAGATCTTTCAACAAACTGATGTGGCACTGGAAGCACTCATTCATCTATGCCAGGAAATTTGCAAGACAACTATCTGGCCAACTGGTTGGAAGAGATCCATATTTGTGCCCATTCCAAAGAGAGGTGACCCAACGGAATGCAGGAATCATCAGACAATATCGTTAATATCGCATGCAAGTAAAATTCTGCTAAAGATAATTCAAAAACGGCTGTAAGAGTACATTGACAGGGAACTACCAGAGGTTCAGCTGGATTCAGATGAGGATATGGAACAAGGGATATCATTGCTGATTTCAGATAGATCTTGATTGAAAGTAGAGAATATCAGAAAGATATTTACCTGTGCTTTATTGACTATACAAAGGCTTTTGATTGTATGAATCATGACAAGCTATGGACAACATTATGGAGAATAACTATTCCAGGATACGTGTGCTCATGAGGAATCTGTACATAGACCTAAAGGCAGTTGTTTGAATAGAACAAGGGAACACCAAATGGTTTAAAATAAGGAAAGTTGTGTGTCGGGTTGTATTCTTTCACCATAGTTATTCAGTCTGCAGGGAGAGCAGATAATTCAAGAAGAAATATGAAGAAAAATGTGGTATCAGGTTTGGAGGAAGATGCATTAACAACCCCTGATATACAGATGATACAACCTTGCTTGCTGAAAGTGAAGAGACTTAAAATACTTAATGTGAAGATCAAAGACCACAGTCCTTGGTATGTGTTGCACTTCAATGTAAAGAACACAAAAATCCTCACCACTGAACCAATAAATAACATCATGATAAATGGAGACTGAAGGTGTCAAAGACTTCTTTTTGTTCAGATCAACCATCACCTCATGGAAACATCAGTCAAGAAATCAAATGACATATTGCATTAGGCAAATCTGTTGCAGAAGACTTCCTTAAGTGTTCAAGAGCAAAGATGTCAGTTTGAGGACTAAGGTACGCCTGACCCAAGTCATGATATTTTCAATAACCTCATATGCTTGTGAAAGTTCGACAATGAATAAAAACCACAGAAGAACTTAAGGTGTTGGAGGAGAATACTGAGAATATCACCAAGCAACAAAAGAAGAAACAAATCTGTGTTGGAAGAAGAACAGTTAGAATGTTCTTTAGAAGCCAGGATGGCCAGACTTCATCTCTCATATTTTGAACATATTATCAGGAGGGACCAGTCCCTGGAGAAGGATATCGTGCATGATAAAGTGGAGGGTCAGCGAAGAAGAGGAAGACCCACAACAAGATGGAGTGGCATAGTGACAGCAACAATGAATGGGCTCAAGCATAGCAATGATTGTGACGTTGACACAGGACTGGGGAGTGTTTCATTCTGTAGTGTATAAGTCACTATGACAAGGCACCTTACAACAACAACAGCCCAATTACTTGGTGGGACTTAAGAAGACATTGGATAGAAAAGCCCTATCAATAAATTGAAGCCATCACATTCTCATGTGGAACCTGTACATAGACCAAGAGACAGGCGTTCAAACAGAACAAGGGTATACTGTGGGACTTAAGGCATGCATCAGGGTTATATCCTTTCACCACATTTACTCAATTTGTATGCAGAGCAAAAAATTCTAGAAATTAAACTATCTGAAGAAAAATGTGGCATCAGCATTGGAGAGACGCATTAATAACCTGCAATAAGCAGACAACACACACCTTGCTTGTTGAAAGTGAAGAGGACTCCAAGCACTCACTGGTGAAGATCAACCACTACGTTAGTATGGGTTTCACCTCAATATAAGGAAAACAAAAAATCCTCACAACTAGACCAATAAGCAACATCAAGATAAACAGAAAATATTTAAGTTGTCATGGATTTCCTTTTACTTGGATGCACAACTAGCTCCCATGGAAGTAGCAATTAAGGAATTCACTGACATACATGTTGCACTGAGGAAATCTGCAGCAAAAGACTTCTTTAAAAGTGCTAATAAGGAAGCCCAAAGAAAAACTGATGTATTTAAATTATGGTGTTCAGAATATTAAATATATTATGGATTTCCAGAAGAACAAACAAATCTGCCTTAGAAGAGAGGATGACGAGACTTAGACTCATATGCTTTGGACATGTTATCAGGACGGACCAGTTCCTGGAGAAGGAGACATCATGCTTGGTAGAGAGTAAGCAAAAACTAGGAAGACCTTCAAGGAGTTCTATTGACACAGCGGCTGTCACAGTGGGCTCAAACAATAGCAGCCAGTGTAGGATGGAGAAGGGCTGAGCAGTGTTTCATTCTGTTGTACATAGGGTTGCTATGAGCCGGAACCAATCTAGGACACCTATCAGCAGCACCAATCCATACTTTTATTTATTCAGCAGTGGATGCCAGAGGCAAAAAAGATAAATAATACATAATGCTCTGCAAAGGGATTGCTGCAGCAAGCAACTTTTTGCAAAACTCTTGTGGGCTGCGTTTCAGTATGTTCTTACCCTATTTTACAAATAGGCAAACAAATCAGTGCTTTCCACCCTCTAGTACTTTCTGTCTGGAAAGCAGCAATTCTGCTCTATGCTCTGGCTATGGTCAGCTTTTAATAATGTCTGTGTTTAAAAAAATAACATTATTTTGAAGCATGACATTCCTATTCTTAGAAAAGTGCATGAATACATGTACAACTCAGTGAAGCTGCATAATAGCACATCCATGTCACCAGTAGCCCATGAGGGACAGAGCAAGAGTCACCCCAGAAACCTTCCTTTGTGCTCTCTTCCCTTCCGGGCACCATGGCCACCCTTTGTGAGACCTTTCACATCATCTATCTGTGAGTCTTCCTGCATTTCTATTTCATGTACATTGACTCTCACTATCTATATTCACTTAACTCAGGCTCCCCTCACTCAATGTGATTCATGAGATTCATCTGAATTGCTTCATGTAGCTACATCTGTGAAGAATTCTCCAATATGTGAATTTATCGCAGTTAATTTATCATTTCTACTATGGATGGGCATTGCATAGTTCTAGCTTTGGTTTATTATAATGCTTTCTGGTGGTATGTATGTGCCGTGGAGTCAGCTCTGACTCACAGCGACCTTGTAAAGGGTTTCTGAGGATGTAAGTCTTTACAGGAGTCTTGGTATGGCACTGTGGGTTAATGCGCTGGATTGCAAAGTCGGTTTGAACAGCAAGTTTGGCAGTTCAAGCTCACCAGCTGCTCCTCGGAAACCCTATACAGGGTCGCTATGGGTCAGAACAGACTCGATGGCACTTAATAGCAACAAGAAGTCTTTACAGGAGCAGAAATCCTCATCTTTCTCCTGTGGTGGGGCTGGTAGATTCAAACCACTGACCTTGCAGGTGGCAGTCTACTCATAACATATTACACTCTGTGTTTGCCAAAAAACATGCATGTCTTCCTTGGGGTTGCTGCTAACTTTTACATGACAGTATTTACTCAGTGGAAAAGACAGGGTTAGGAGAGGAGAGGGGTCCAGCCTCACAGCGAGCATTGCCAGAGCATCTGTAGTGTGCGAGGCCTTCTCTGCCCCTTCTGTAGTCAGCCCACCTAGAAGGTTGGTGCTGAAGGCACTCTGGACTGGGGATACTTAGGCTCGGCAGCAGAGGGGCTGATCTGGGGAGCACAGTCAGAGCAAAGCTAGTAGTAGCGGCCTAACTGAACCCACCCACATAACTCAAAGCCCAAGACTGAGAGCAAAGGTATGTACCAAGTCGTGGGGCTCAACAACCCTAGGAACAAAGAACTCTGAACCTGAGGCGGTCTCTCTGGTGTATGGGATTCTATTTATTGTAAGATACACTGTTGAATGTATTAACTAGATGCTGAATGCATTTGTGCAGCAAGTTGACAAGAATCTGTTAAGCTTTGGCTCAAATGCAAGCCTAGGAGGGCTATACTTTTGAGGGAGGCACTGTTGCTTGGAATTTACATGGCGGGGTGTTTGGGCTATCAAGCTACTTTGAAAACCCCTTTGGTATCAGAGTTGGCTGAGAATGTTAGATTTCTGTACCTTTTGTACTGATAAGAGAAAAGCCAAATTCCTTTTGAGTAACATTAAGAAAGCAGAAGGTTATGACATTTGTTCCATTTTCTCAATCTGGCCATAACACACACACACAGAGAAATCCAGCCCAAAGAAGACTAAGATCACCCATCTTTGGTGCCAAATTGTGTTGCTGTAGTTGTTATTAAGGACTGTCGAGTCAGTTCTGACCCATAGCAACCCCGTACAGAGTTTCTGAGAAGCAACTGGTGAGCTTGACCCACCAACCTTGCCGTTCAAACTGACTTTGCAGTCTAGCACATTAACCCTGTTGTTGGTAAGTGCCATCGAGTTGGTTAGGACTCACAGCGACCCTGTGTAGGGTTTTCAAAGAGCGGCTGATGAGTTTGAACCTCCGACCCTGTGAATCAAACCGACCTTGTGGTCCAGTGTATTACCCTACAGTACACACCAGGACTCCATTAACTAGGTGGTGGTGGTGGTTATGTGCTGTGGAGTTGGTTCCAACTCATAGCGACCCTGTACAGGGTTTCTGAGGCTGTAAATCTTTATGGGAGCAGAATGTCTCATCTTTCTCCCGCGGAACAGCTGGTAGTTTCAAACTGCTGACCTTGCGGTTTGCAGCCCAATTCGTAACCACTATGCTACCAGAGCTCCTTCCATTAACCAGGTTGTTGTTGTTGTTGTTAAGTGCCGTCGAGTTGGTTCTGACCCATAGCGACCCTGTACAGGGTTTCCGAGGGTGTAAATCTTTACGGGAGTAGAAAGCCTCATCTTTCTCCCGAGGAGCAGCTGGTAGTTTCGAACCGCTGACCTTAAGGTTCACAGCCCAATTCGTAACCACTACGCTATCAGAGCTCCATTAACCAGGTAGTGGATAACAAATTGTGCTTCACATGCCAGCTCAATCTTAGGTTTGGAAGTCTCAGCTTCCCTTCTATGTTCAGTTCAGATTCCAGCTGCCCACACAGCAACCCCCATTATCCCCACCCCCAACCACCCAGGGCTGGGTCAATGAGTACCAGTCAGAAGATCAGAAGCAAAACAATTCTATTTGGTAAAAAGCTTTGAAAGCCCTAATCAGTTCTCTAAGGTCTTCCTAGGGTGAACATGAACGATTCAGAATAATTTTAGTCTCCCTGCTTCTGTGTCCTGGGCTGCGATCCCAACCCACAGTAAGAGGCCCAGTTTGATGTCCTTATCCTGTCCTCTGCAAACTGGTACCCCACCGCCACAAGTCTCATGGGCAGGGTAAGCTTCAAAGTGGCCCTTTGTGGACATACCATCTCGCATTGCCTTTTTACTTGACATCCTGTAAGCCCTAAATTCAGTGCCATTTCCCTTACATCAAAGTCTAAGGGCAGAATATGAAGACAGCCCAGATCTCCTGAGTCCTGCTTAGCTGGGTAAAGACAGAAGCCAACCTGTATGGACATGAGACAGCTTTGTGAAAGGCATGTCCGAAGTCTACAGTGCCTTTCCTCTGGGCGGAAAGTGAGTACTGAGCACTGATGGAACCCGGTGTGACTTATCTCCCTGTCCTAGGAAAGGAAAGCTCTCAGAGGCTTGGACTGGGTTCCTAGTAGCAAGTAGATAGAAATTCACCAAGATACTTGCAAATACTCCACTTCATCAAACAAAAGGAGGCCTTTTCCCATGCAGATCTGTTCTTTGGCCACCCTCCGAATACACCCTGACAGAGCACAAATTCAAATTACCTGTGACATCAGCAGGGATTTCTAGGGGCACAGAGATTTCTCCAGCAGTCAGTCACATGTGATCCACCTGACTTCCTGCAGCCATAGCTAGGATTTAGCCAGGATTTAGTCTATTTCCGTGGTGGGCTGGGCCCATCTACTCTCCCCACACAACCCCACAGGCTTGGTTCTAGTGATGGCTACAGATGAACTGGGCCAGGGGGACAGGGTGAGGGAGTTGCCTTCCAAAGACCAGGAAGTCACAGATTACTCTTGGCACTCAGGGTGATGCCCGAGTTGTTGAAATCAGGATCTTTATAAGTTAGTCCAGGGTTCTGCTGTCTGGGAAGTCAAGGATGTAATATGGAATATTTTAGAAAAATTCCCATGAGTAAGTTTCAGCTTTCTTGAAAAATTCATTTAAGAGGAAGAACATAGGCCCCAGCACTTTTATTAAGAAATTATTATGTAGCAGACATTGAATGATTTATGAATATTCATCAACTTAATTTCATAACACACCTTGAAGGAGGTATCATCGCCCTTTACAGATGAGGAAACTGAGACGCGGAGAGATTAAGTGATTTCTGAGGGCCACACAGCTGTCCCAGTTCATACTCCTAACCACCATCAGCAGCATCAGAGGAGGAGCCAGACTTTATTTGTACGTGTAACGACTACTTAAAGGTAAAGGTAGGAAAACACCTGTTCACAGCCTAGACTGTATCAGGCTCTGGTCTCTGCTGTGCCTTGAACCAGTCAGATTCTCTAGATGCCCAACTTCACTAGCTGCCCTTTGGCCATGCCACACATTCCCGAGGGGGTATGAGCATCTCCCCAGTAGGGACAGTGCCTTGGGTACAGGGAGGGCAGGAGGCAGAGTGATGGGCTTCCGCACATCCACACACAGCACACTCAAATTGCAGATTCTGGCTTTTATAACATCTCAGATGGAAACCTTTGTGATTTACTTCTGAGGAACACTTTCAAAAGAAAAATATGAACCTGGCTGGGCTCTCTCTCTCCAGGACTGAGTGTTAGCTATGGCAGCAAAGAGTATCTTGACCTAACACTCAATACAGGTTACCCCCAGAAAACATTTTACAATTGCTTCTATTTCTCAAACCTGATGCTAAGGCCTCTCTGCTCAGGAGGAACCAGCTGGTGCTGACCTAAAGGGCAAGAAGTTTCTTTCCAGGACTAGCCCTGAATCAGCTTAAAGGCATGATCTGCTTTAGGGCACACAGAGGAGGACTTCGGGGGTCTATAGCAGTCTGGAGAGCCCCAGCTTCATCAGACCTTGAATTATCTCCATGTCAGAAGGAAGCACCTGGTTGAAGGGGGAAGATCCAAGCACCTGGAGAGTAAGGGGCCATGTAACTAACCCAGCCCACCTCTCTGGACCCCTTCCAAACCAAAGATGCCACTGTCTAGTCACACAGGTGCTGAGCAGGGAGACAATGTTCTATTCATTCAGCACATGAGTTGACACCTCTGGAAAGCTGAGCCCCGTGATGAGTTAAGACCCTATCAGAGTGCCAGTATGGAGCTGGGAAGCAGCGTTGCTGAGATGTCACCAGCTGACTTCTCAGTGGGTCCCTTGACATGGAGCTTCAACTGCCTTAAATAACTATTGAGTAATGTTCCTAGACAAATTCATTCATGCCTGTGTTTCAGCTACCCAGAGATCTCCACAGCTCAGCAGGATTGAGTTGTTGACTCTGGAAAGAGGAATGTCCAATCAGATGCCAGAGTCTCTCTCTGGAAGCATTCCCCACTTCTGCTCCACTGGTAGCTTAACAGGACAAGCCAGATGTCTGTACAAACCATGGCCATCAAGGCTGCTGCCCGGTCCCAACCACTCAGTGAGGTGAAAAGAGCCAACGGAGCAAAACAGATCTTGAGGAAGACCACGCTCCCCCACAGAAGTACACACAGGATGCAAACAGAATCAAGTGTCCCAATGCTGTGCCAGATTCAACAAGGCCAGCTGGACTTGGGTCCACAGAGGCTCAAAACGCAGGCTGCTGAGTTGTCCCCAGAGCTGCCTCCAGGGCGAGAGGAAATGACCTAGTCCAAAGATGAGGAAAGCCTCACCAGCGAGCAGAGTCATAATTAACCAGAAAAACCTCACCAAAGCCCATAAGGGTGACAGCAATGGCCTATGTTGGGAGGTTTAGCCTTTTCAAGACTAAGTAAGTGTCTGCTTTTAATTGTGTTTGTTGTTGAAACCATGTGCTTTCAATAATGGAAATCATTCTGAATGAAATGAAAAGAACTTTTTGAGGTAGTATGGATTCTGATACCATTTTTGTTGTTGTTGTTATGTGCCGTGGAGTCAGTTCTGACTCATAGCAACCCTGTACAGGGTTTCTGAGGCTGTAAATCTTCATGGGAGCAGAAAGCCTCATCTTTCTCCTGTGGAACAGCTGGTAGTTTCGAACTGCTGACCTTGCGGTTTGCAGCCCGATTCGTAACCAATACGCTACCAGCATGTTCTAAAAGTGGGATAGAAGGTTCCCACTAAACCTCAGAGGCAGAAAATATAGGTGGGCACTATGTCTCCCATGAGTCATGAAAGGGTTATGGAATATCTACAGTAGGCAGGGTGCAGTAATGTTTATCTCACTATAATCCCAACCACCACCTCGCAGGGGTTTGTGGCCTTCTTCCTCCATGCTGGGGAGATGAAAGTTGGCAGAGAATGGACTGCTTGCCCCGCTTACTCCCTGGCAGAGCTGGGTTTTGAACTAAGTACAGCCTGGCTCTAAAGATCAATTGTTTTTTTTTCCTTAAACCTTTGATATAGCCAGGTACTTGGATTGTGAAGGATAAGCCTGGTGAGTTTTACTATTTTTTCCAATTTTTTCTACTGGGCTCAGAGGGGCCTTAATGAACAAACTCAGAATTCTAGTAATTACTGGTGTCCAGACATGCCCTCTGCAGAAATGAGGTCCTCTGCTGCTCCTCAACCTTCTTGCACTAACCTGAGACCCTTCTGCCACTGAGGAGAATGGAAATGGAAACTGGAAAACATACACAGTAAATGGAGCTCACATTTTCTAAGATGCACAAACATTGCTTTTCTTCTGCAATACTTTCCCTTTATAAAATAATGTGTTAGTGTAGTGGTTACGAATCGGGCTTCAAACTGCAAGGTCAGTAGTTTGAAACTACCACTGTTCCATGGGAGAAAGATGAAGCTTTCTGCTCCTGTAAAGATTGACAGCCTCAGAAACCCTGTACAGGGTCGCTGTGAGTCAGAACCAACTCCACAGCACAGTCACCACCACCACCACCAATGGTAGATTTTAAGGTATGGAGCCAGCCAGGTAAAGGAAGTTCTTTTGACCAGGGGTGCCCCTTGTAACAGCAGCTTACTCTACCCCCAGTCCACGTTAGCCCTGGCTGATGCCCAGTTAATGAGACAACACTGTACACATTTTTCTGCATTTCCTCTCTATACCAGTGTTATTCAGCTAATGCTCAACAACCAGACGGCAAGAAGCATGAAACGCCCAACACCAGGCAGATTCTACAAGAAACTTGAGTAACAAAGAGGTGACTGACCAAGACAGGATGAGAACAGCTGCTTACAAGAACAGCCACGAATGGGCCTCAATAATGCAGTGCAATCTGAAGTGCTACATGAGCCAGCAGCAGGCTGCAGCACCCCCGACAAGGACCATCAGAACATAGCGGCACTTCATATCTTAGAAGGGCCTTCAGGAGGAAAGCCAATCAGATTAGTGCTCCCACAGAGGTGTTCAGGGTCTAGAAGGAGAATCAAGGCCAGCACACAGAAATTATAAAGCGGTTCATAGTGGTTATGAATCGGACTGGTAACCTCAAGGTCAGCAGTTCGAAACTACCAGCTGTTCCATCGGAGAAAGATGACACTTTCTGCTCCTGTAAAAATTTACGGCCCCAGAAACCCTGTACAAGGTCGCTATGAGTCGGAGCTGACTCCACAGAACATCACCACCACCACCACCACCACCACCACCAATCCCTAGTTGAAGTATCTTCAAATACAATAGCTGGTCTTTCAGCCCTGCCCTCTCTCTCGTGGGTTCAAGGTCAGGTTATCTAGGTGGAGATATACCAAAGGTGGTTGGATCTACAAGAGTTGTCTCAAACGTAAACATCAAAAATAGCTTTTAGTTCTAGACTTTCTCACATCCATGTGCTACCAGACTAGTTTCATCTCAGGGGAGAGTATGGATACTCCCCTGGGTGCCTGGTGCCTCTAGCTCACACTGTGCCCAATCTGCTCAGCAGTGCTGTCAGCCCTATGCTCAAGCATAGCCAGACTCTCCCTGCCTTGAGGGTCCTCGAGGGCCCTGCGGTCACCCTCCCCACCTCCAGTCTGCTCTTTACAGAGGCCAAAGAGCCTTCAGTGAGATGGGGTCATCTCCTTTCCCTGCCAAAGCTCTACAATGTCCCCATCACACCCACAGCCCTCCCAGACAAGACCTCTTGCTGGCCGCAGTACTGACTTTGTGCCCTTCAATCTCACTAGTTCCTCAGCTCCCCTTGTTGTTCCTCAAGGATGGGTCTTTCAACTCTTGTTGCCTCCCCCTGAAGCACCCCTGGCTAGAGGGTATCCATGCCCTCTCCCTGCATGTGGGCCCCTCACAGAGTACACCCCAGGCCAAGTTCTGCATACACATCCTGCTGCATTTCGAATCCACTTCTCTTAAGCTTTTAAAATAATGGTCTTATGCAATATTTGTCCTTTTGTGACTGACTGATTTCACTCAGCATAATGTCCTCAAGGTTCATCCATGTTATGCAGTGGTTTGAAGCTTCCTTGTTATTCTTCAAGGTAGCATAATATTCCATTGTGTGTATGTACCATAGTTTGTTTATCCATTCTCCCACTGATGGGCACTTAAGCTGTCTCCATCTTTGGCTATTGTGAATAGCGCTGCTATGAACATTGGTGTGCATATATCTACTCGTGTTCTGGTTCATATTTCTTGTGGATAAATACCAAGTAGAGGAATTGCTGGATCCTAGGGTATTTCTATTTCCAATTTCCAGAGGAAGCGCCATACTGTTTTCCAGAGTGGTTGGACCATTTTGCATTCTCACCAGCAATGTAGGAGTGTCCCAGTCTCTCCACATCCTCACCAGCATTTATTTTATCCTCTGCATTTTTTGAGTTTGCTTTTATTGCTGGTGTTCACTTCTTACCATCTGACTTAACAGCCAGGAGGATACATAATAGTGCATGATACGGTCTGCTACTCCCACTACGGAATGAGCTACAAGAGACCATGAAATGGTCCTTTCTTGACCTTTCCGCTTCCAGATGGAGCCCTGATAGTACAGAGGGATATGCAATGGACTGCTCTGTAGGAGAAAGACGAGGCAGTCTGCTTCCATAAAGATTTACAGCATTGGAAACCCTCTCGAGTAGTTCTGTCCTGATAGAGCCGCTATGAGTTGGGACTGACTCCATGGCAGATGGTTTTTGGTTTCTGGTGCCTCCAGAGTCTGTAACAGTGGTAGGCACGTAATATGGAGTACCAATGTGGTGCTGCAGCATAAGCACTGGACTGCTCACCAGAAGGTCAGTGCTTCAAGCCCACCAGCTGCTTCTTGGAAACCCTATACAGGATTGCTGTGAGTCAGAACTAACTCAAAGGCACTTAACAACAACAACAGGCACACAGTAGTAATAATAACCAGAGGAGAGGGAGTAACAGCATTAGGAGCAATAGTGACAGGAGTAGTAGCAATAAGAAGAGCAGCAGTACCTTAGTAGTAGTGGTGGTGGTGGTTGTGTGCCGTGGAGTCGGTTCCAACCCATAGTGACCCTGCATAGGGTTTCTGGGACTGTAAATCTTTATGGGAGCAGAAAGTCTCATCTTTCTTCCACAGAACTGCTGGTAGTTTTGAGCTGTTGACCTTGAGGTTGACAGCTTGACTTGTGACCACTACACTGCTACAGCTCTTAACATTAGGAATTGTTGTTAAGTGCCGTTGAGTTGGTACAGACCGCTGACGTTGTGGTTCAAACTGCCTTTTCTGTATAGTACATTCACTCACAGTGCCACACCAGGACTTCTCACATGAGTAACAGGAGTACTAATACCTGGAGTAGTTGTAATAGTAACAGGAGGAGTAACAACAGTAACAGGAGTAGTAATACCTGGAGTAGTTGAAATAGTAACAGGAGGAGTAATAACAGTAACAGGAGTAGTAATACCTGGAGTAGTTGAAA